>NW_020451249.1:429674-557411 GCF_003343035.1 Apteryx rowi | reverse complement strand
GCTCGGCGCAGGGCGTGCGGCAACGCGCTGCGCGCAAGGCTGAGCGCCGGGGCGAGGCTTTTCGGTGCGCGCCTGTCGCCGCTGCATCCTCCGCAGCTTTCCGCAACGGGCTTGCTTTTCCCTCCCCCTTTTTTCTTCCCGTTTCGAAATGGGGATTTCTGCCTGCTGGCACGGGCCGAACGACTCCCCCCACCCTTGCGTAAAACAAACAAATACAGGAATAAATAAAAGCTACGCGAGCGAAAGCGGCGAGCGCAGAAAGCGCGGAGGCAGCGCGCTGCCGCCCGCCGCGGCGAGCACCGGGCGGCTCCGGGCAGCGGCGGCTCAGCACCGCCGCGGGTGGCGATTGCCTCCTTTAGCCTCCTTTGCGCAGCCAAACGTCCCCGGCCGGGCAAGGTAACGCGCTGAATCCCGCAGCGGGGTTTTCTGCGGGGGGGCCGTGCCGGAGGGTTCGGGGGGGGGGGGCTGCGGCCTCCCCCCCGCCGCCCCCCCCCTTCCCGGGCGGGCCGGGGCCGGGGCCGGGGTTGCCCTGGGCGAGGCGGGCGCGGGGAGCCGCAGCGCCGAGAAACGCGGCGCAGCGCTCCGGGGTCACTGCTAAAAGCAACACGACTTCGTGTTTTTTAATAAAGCCTGTTCTCTTGCAAGCTGGCTGCCTTCCACCCACCCCACGGATGAGCTGGCTCTGTAAACACTGAATAGAAGATTAACACTGCTGTTATAACCTCATAGAGAGATGCGGGCCTTAGGAAAGCTTTCGCTGCCGCTGATCTAGGGGGCTTCACAAAAGCCCTTTTGTTTTAAGTGGGACAAGGAGGGCGCCCGGGGCGTCCTGCCCCGCTCCCCGCGCCTCCGCGCTGCCCCGCGGCCCCTCTCCGGCAGCGCCGCGTGTCCCCGACCGCCGGCGGCACGGCGGACTGTTCGTGCGTGGTGTCTTTAACGCGGCAGCCGAGACGAGCTCCTAACGAATGGCAGAGGTGGCTGCCGGCGAGGTTTTGCGGCAGACAGCGGCCTGATGAAGCAAGAGCTCCTCGCTGATCGCTTGTGTCTCCGGGAGGGAGGGGGGGGGGCGGGTAAATATCGCTAGCTCCAAGCGGGAGTGCGGGTGTTTTATTGCAGACCCGCGGTGCAAAGGTGCTGCTCTTCAGCCAGCAGAGACCGGGGCGAAAAATATTTGGCCAAAAGGCCCGGCCTGGGTGAAAACTGCGGAGCCGCCGCAGCCTCCCACCCCTCCCTGGCACCTTCTTGCTCGCACTAGCTGAACCCCCAGAGAGAAGCTTTTATTTAGCCAAAAATAGGCTGAAATAATAGCAACCAGAAAAAAAAAAAAAGGCAGTTCTGCTTTCTCTCCCTCCGCAAGCAAGACCTTTGCATAGCAAAATGCCTCCTTGGGTAAGGATTTTTTCCCCCATATAGTTTTAGCCTCTCGAGTCCTTTTGCTAAATCCCTCCTTTAATGCACGATACGTTTTTTTTCCCTTTCGCCCTTTCCCAAGAATACTGACATTAGCACACTTTATGATATGATAACTTGAATTTATTACAGCTCCTAAGACCGAGATAATTGGGTATTTAAAAGCAATGTAAAATCAGAATAAAACAGCAGATCTGTGTGGAAGAACCCGGAAAGCCATCAGACAAAACAAACTGCAGCACGATGGGCTTTCCCTCCATGAGACACTACAGCTTGCTGCTACGGACACTTCGGAGACCTTTGAAATCCCTTCATTAGCTATTTGATGCATTTGACATCCGAGCTCATTGTACCCCCGGGGCGCCCCAAACCTTGAAAACTAGATTTTATTAACCTAATAAATTGCACGCATACAAAATGCGGGGGAAAATTGAAGAATCGAGAAAGGCAAGAAACTGCAGCGAGTTTCTGGAGATTTTGTTTAATGCTGGATAGAGGAGGCAAACTATTTATTTGCCCGAATAAGATCTTTTTTTTTTTTCTGCTCAGACAATCAGTTTTATGGCGAAATTGCTCAAAAAATGCAACCGAGCATTCATTTACCTGTATAATTGGCAAGCTGTCTTCGTTTCCATCTGTACGATATACTTCCCCTCTTCCTTAATTCCTGTATTATGCAATAACTCAGTCATTTTTAGGAACAAAGGGCAAATATAATGAGAAACATTACAGCAGGAGTGTGCGTTTTCTGCCCGCTAGCAGAGCGGTTTGCATGCCATATATTTCGTTTCCAGCCAAAACTAACGATCTTAATGGCTTGCACGATGGAGAAGGACAAGTTTACAGTGTGGACATTGTCGACCGGCCTCTCGGCCACGAAGCCCGGCCGGGCAGGGTCCGCAGCCGCTTTTAGTGGCCCGGCGCGACAAAGCCCCGTTTCGGGCCAGCTGCCCACTAAAAGCCCCGTTTCCAACCCAAATGCCGTGCCGGGCTCAGCCAGGCCGGCGGTGTGCTCTCAGGCATGCTCCCAGCCGCAAATAAGCGGGACTGTTCTCACCGCAATTGAGGCACAAGTGCCATAAACCTAGTAGCCATTAGCAATCGGTTAATAAGTGTGCGGACTGTAAAGCTAAGTGTTGCATCCTTTAGATAAGGGCTTATCTATCCGGCCATTAAACCCACAGTTGCCTCTTTAGCATGTAGAGAGGCTGAGGCTGTTGACCCCTATAGGAAAATATTTATCTAGTCCCTTTCAGACAGAAGAACTTAATCCAGTCCAACCTGACCAGCCCGGAGAAACCTATTTCTTGTTTCTGTTTGTGGATTGCAAGGCTGTGCATTTTAAGGCTTTGGGCTTGTTGGTTCTCATAGCAGAAATAAACGACTATTTGCATGGAGTCATATAGGTCTTAATATACTGTGTCTTTTCTGTGATTTTTTTCTTGATAAAATTCAACATTTGACCACATATATAGGTTGCTGATGAAGCAAGCTTTATATATATATTCCAGACAAATGCATATTGGAAAAGAGGACCCAATCTTGCCAGCTCTTGCTGAGCCTGAAGCACAGTTTCTGGTCCACATGGTCCGGCTAAGCCCACAGCAAAGCCAGCAGCAGCTCTCCCATGGGTTTGAGCATCACCTGGATTGGGCCCTGCAGGAAAGGCAGGTCATGCAAACAGCCTGAGGGAAATAACTCTGAACTGGCTGGTGTACATGGATTAGATTAATGAGAATACAACATAGATTAACGAGAATTAACAAGATCTAGGTCCTGTATCCCCAGTCTTTCTCTTTAGCGCAATTATATCCTTCTATTTAAGGAGCTCCTCATGCAGCTTGGATTGCCAGGTACAAGAGTGCCTGAACACAAGACTTTCTTTAAAGCAACAACAACAGCAGCAAAAGCTGTTCTAGGATGCAACTTGAATGATGTCCTGTTATTATTCCTAGGTCTTACATAATACCTCTAAATTTCAAAGCTTTTTATAAAAATTGGTAGCATTTATTTTTGTTTTTATAGGTGAGGAAGCTAAGGCACTGGGAAGAAAGAGGCCTTTCCAAGATGCGATTTCAGTGGTAAAGCCCAGAATTAAACTGTGGGCTATTTGCACCCCAGCTTGGCATGCTCACCCCAATGCTATGTTGTCTTTCAGGTAAGAGCCTCTGTCAGATTCTTACTGAAATCAATAAAAATGTTAGCATTGCCTTCTAAAAAAAAATAAAAAGAAAGAAAAAAAGGAAGAAAAGAAAAGAAAAGGCTAACAAGGATATTGGTAAATGATCACTTACTATCGATCCTTTCTGAACAGCTCTCCCTTCTATAACATAAGCAAATCTGCTTGCCCCATATGGGGCCCGGCATTCAAGGTGGGGGACTGCTGAAAAATAGGAGTATTGGTATGACTCTGTCCAGAAGAAAGTAAAATAATCAGAAGACGACAGTTGCAATCTGAACCCTTTCTTTCAGTTTACACTGCACATTTTTAGAACAGCACCCTTTTTGATCCGCCTATAAAATCCTAATATACTCCAGTTCAGCTGGCAGCAGAATGTATAAGAACAGTAGACTGAATTATCCATGTGAAAGCCAGGTCATAACTTTCCCTAATATGACACACTCAAAGTTCAGGGCTGAGAAATGAAAGGAATCTCACATGCCTTAACTTAATCCCAATATAACAGAGCCAGATTAGAAAGAAAGAAGGTTTTTCTCAATACTTGGCAGCTCTGAGGATAAGGCTGTGAATATTGTCTCACTATCTTCCTATCCTCATGAAGAGACTAAAATCCAATGCCCCAGAAAGCAGGGGGAGTTTTGCCACTGAATTAAGTGAGGAAAGATATTCTTAATAAAACAGCAGTATTCCATTCCTGTTCTTCTGGGCCAATTATTGTCCTGTGTTTGCAGTCTGCCTTGCTTCGGCAGTCGGTATTTCGGTGCGGAGTCTCATTAACTTTACCAGCATAGTCATGTAAGCAAGAACTGCAGCATCTGGGCAGAAGACACTGTCCTACCCCATGTGGGGCATCTTCACCCCCCACCAAGGGCAATGAGATTTGAGGGCACTGATATCTCTGCAGGAGAAGGCTTTTGGGGCCCAGCGCACAAGGGTGTCTTTGAGAGCTACAGCAGTTTAGGTGCCCAAAGGAAGGCCTAAATTTGCCCTCCTGTGCCTAAACCCACAAATTATTGAAGTGCATTCAGCTTGGTCTTCCATGGGGTCCTGTCCGTTGTCTCACCATGTTTGCCCAGCACTCCCTTTGCGGTCAGCTGGATGATTGACGGCCAAGATTGAACAGCAATAGGTTTGCTGTCCTAAAATGTTATTCTTGAGGGCTTCTGACAGCTCCCTTCTGTGATCTCATAAAAAAACATCCCCCATTCTGCTCCTCTTCTGCATTTGGTCTTGGTAAAGGTGCTAAAAACCAAGCGAATGGGCCAATAAGTAGTTTATTGCCGTCACTCACTTGGGATCCACAGTGACCCTGAGTACCCCCTGCCTCGTAATCACATTAGATTGCACTAGCCCTCACCCTGCCACAGAAGGGTTTAACTATTTCATATATTTTTGTGCTTTCAAAATGAAAAAAAACCCAAAAACCTACCAAGGTAAGACATAAATTTTCCTGCCACCCAGTATTTCAAGCTATAATTGCTGACCTGTTGAGTGCAACTCAAGCTAGTAGTAATTCCAAAGGCTCCGGATGATGTTGTGCTTTCTTCCTTTTTTTTTTCTTGGTTTGTAATAAAAGTATTCAAAAAACCCAAACAAACCCAGGTTTTCATAGCTAAACTTTTAAAAGACTAGCGAGGTTTATGAACAGCCAAAGGAACTAGCAAGGAAAATAAATGAAAACACAGAAAGACCAAGCCGGCATTATTTTCCTGTATGGGACCTTTTTTCCAATCATAGCTTATCAATATGAATCTAAAAGCAATTGCCCCCTTTATAATCAATGGCTTTTCATTAGGATAAATTTCTGAACCGGTCTCTCCTTTCCTTTGCACACTGTCTGACAGCTCCGGGTGGGTTATGACCTGGAGGTCGGGTTGCAAGCGGCATCAGCCAGGACGGCTCCGGCTCCGCTCCACCTGCCAAGGGCAGCATGTCCGGGCCGGGCGCAGCGGCTGCGCCTTGCAGCTGCGCTTCTCTCCGAGCAATTCCCTCTAGTGGAGTCTGGGTGCATTTTCCCTTAGTTAAAAGTGGGAAGAGGAGTTTTATATGCAACTTCCATTTTCAAGAAGCATGATGTTGAAGAGATCTGCAGAACTTTTCTCTCCTTACTATTTTATCCAGTGCATAGGCTCTGAGCTGGCATTTTGAGAGAGGGATCTAAAAAACACGGGGAAGGGAAGGGCCCCCTCTAAAGCAAACACCTTTTTGCCGTGTGGGAAGAAAGCTAAAAATCTTTTCCATTTTCCAGGCATGAAAAGGCGGAGAGAATTGCAGCCTAAAGCAAAGGACTACAAATTGCTTAATTTATTTTGGATGTATCTTATAACTTTATGGATCTTATTAAAAGTAATCTCCCTAAAATAATTCCTAGGATGAACGCTCATTTTGTGGGGGATATATTATAATAAAATAGTCTTGTAAATAGAACCAGTTCCAGTCTTCAGGGGTCTGAAATTTAAACAATGAATGAAAAAAAAGATGAAACATTTCCAATTTGCTCTTTACAATCATCATACTGATGTTTAAATAGGTCATTGTTTTTTTTAAAAAAAGTATATAAAGTTTTAAATATTCTGCCCAGATTTTAAACAATGATAGTGACAGCACTTGGTTATAAAAAGGAAATCCAGCACTGAGTGAAGTGTTTATATTGTGCATTAAAATTTCAAACGGCCACTTTTTAATCCAGAATTGCCTCAGATTTTACTTTAATTACTGTAAATTGCATCTGTGTCAGATCTAGGGAAGCAGAGCCCAGAACTGAGCATTAATAACGTACAGCGGAGGGAGGGAGAGAGGACAAAGAAATTGCTCGCATTTGGGTCTCAGGGAGCAATGCTACCCCCTCTCCGCTGCTCCCCAGCCAGCCCAGAGCTGCAAATTCCCCGGCTCCTGCGTATACGCAGGTAGCGCAGCTCCACAGCCAGGCAGCAGCGGTGACAGCTGGAGAAATGTCACTGCTGGATCGCTCCATGTCAGAAAGACACCGGCTTCACCCAAGATGTGAACCAGATGCAGATTTGGATATGCTTTTCCCGGGACCTTGGAAGTACTGAGATCTGGTTGTGCCTGCGTGGATGTTGTCTGGTTGTTTTTTTCGTTTTTTTAGACTCGTTTTTCGGTTTCATTACGGGTTAATGACGGCTGTGTCACCAGGAAAGCCGGCAGCCGCCCGCGGGGCACGTGTGGCATTTGTGGTACTCTGTCCATGGTACCTGCTCCGGGGAAGCCTAACATCTTCCCAGCACCCAAACCATTTGCTCACCCCGCGAGCACATGGCCTTAATTCCCCCCCCGAGCCCACACGAGGGACCAAATTCCAGTTTTATTGCTGCTGGGCTGGAGGTGTCCTGCTGAGAGCCAGCGCGGCCGGACCATGCGGAACGGCGGCCAGCATTTGATAACCCAACTCTCCTCCTCCCGGGCTCTTTGACCCGCTGAGCTGGGAAGGAAGGAGGCAAGGCATGGGCAGCTCGCCCTCCTTCCCAGCCTCCCTGCTGCGCCAGCTGAAGCTGTCTAGCAGCTCCAGCCTAAGGGAGCCTCTCAAAATAGTTGGACGCGCCGCGCTTGGACGCTGCGGGACAGTAGCGGCAGGAACGATGTGATATTATAACCACGTCGCAATGTGTTCGCAGGGGTCTCCGGTCTAAAGCAGCTCTCCATCTGCAGGCTTTTTGCGCTGAACGTTAGTATTTGTTTTATGCTTAGTTTATTTAACGGTAGGAAGAGAAAGCCAAGATGGTTGCCCATTATCAGAGGAGAAGGAACAGTGGCAGGAAACGAGGTCAGTGAAACTGCCCTGTTGTGCAGAGAAGAGGTTTTGTTCCTTAAGAAACTTCCACTGGAGAAAACAAGTATCCCAGGCAGCAGAGCTGCCGCCTTTGTTTTATCTCAGGCCCCCTTTTCGGCTTTTTTTCTGTGGATCCAATTACCCTTCTCTGGGAACGAGCTGTGGCTCTAAATTAAATCAAACCATTTATTTGTCTGGGGCAGCTTGGCTAAGATACACCATGCGGTTTTCCAAGAAGTTGCTGCCATCCGAAAGTATGTGTTTGCAGTTGTCACTCCTCATCAAGAAGGAGGAGAAGCACGGGTGCCCGTGTCAGATTGGCATTTCTATCCACGGGCTTTTTTCTTTTTTTTTTCTCTCAAGGGAAATTCTTCCACCCAGGACTAGTCTTTTGTCTTTACTGATGTTTTTTTCCCTTCCTGTTTTTCTGAAACTGCATTCCTCTATGCTAGAGACATGCAAATCTCCAGCTATCCCAAAACCTTTTCTTCCTAGAGTCTGATTTCTTCCAGGTCTCTCAAAACACTCTGCAGTTGAGCCCTCAGAAGTGTGTTCTGGGGAAGAATCCCGTGAATTCACCTGTTTTCATTCCAGGGTGCAAGGAAGGCAGGAGGTTTCTATCCTACAGCCCTTTTCTTTTCCTGGAGAAATGTGGCCCACTTCGAGGCTGAAATAAGCCAGGACTCTGCATTTTTGCATTTATCTCCTAGATGTTTTGCTCCACTCCCCGTTCCATCAGGACTGCTTTATCCCCCAGCCCCACAGGAAGAAAACTGTCTATAGTCTTGTTATCTCACCTTAGCTTATAGATGAGAGGAGCGAGAAGGGCTGTCGCCAATCGTTTTCCCAATGCACCCGCTCCCTTCAACCACTCAGTGCCTGTCCAACCCTCCTCCAAAGCACCTTCGCAGCAGAGATCCCAGAAACCACGTCAGAGGGCCACTCTGGGACTAAGAACTTCTACCTTTTCCCATGTATGCTTGTTTTTTAAAGGGGAACTCAGCCATGAGAGTGTTTGGGACCCCAAAGGTCAGGTTCATTTCCTGTTTCAAGTTTTGAAGGWTTTTATTTTTTTATTTTTTTAATACACAGGCTGTAATACTGAGCTGCTGGAACAGCCATGGTGGCCTTTGGTCCTGGGGATGCAGAAAGGGTCTCATGAGACCCTCGTAAGAAGATTGGAATCGCCAGAGCACAAGCAACAGGCAACAAGACTGCAGGGATTCAGGAATGGCAGAAAAGGGAAGCCTTTAAAGTTTGCAAAGGGCAAAGTAGAAGAATTCACTAAAGAATGGGAAGCCAYGAAGTAAAGAAGGGGACATGTTATCGGAATCAGGCGCTGTGCATGCCACCAAATGAGCAGTCATAAATGGAGACTTTCAAAAGAATTTCCATTTTTGTCCACTTCTGTGTTTCCCAAGATCTCTTGAAAAAAGAAAGTGCTTCTGGGACAGATGGAGAGAGGTGGTCCAGAGAACAACTTTCCACTGAGCCAGACCCATCCTGAAGGCAAACTGATGAATCTGGATAAGAAGGAGATATACAACTGAAAGCGTTGTCCCTTTAGGAGGCAGCGCTCCAGAGCAATAGGGTAAATGTCATTAAGGCATAATATCCAGTTTTGCATGTACTTCTGTGTTCTGTCCTTTGCCTATTCCAGACTTCTTCAGCCTTGCAGAAATGYTCCCCCAGCAGGAGACCCCCCCCAGCCGCGGCCTCGCCACAGCCCCTGCTTTACACACGGTCCATTGTGCTGCTGTAAACACTGAGCAATGGCGAATTAGAGACACGTTTTGGAAATGGGCTCCTGCTTCTGTGTTAGGTTAATTAGTGGTTTGCTAGTATGTTAACTGTTCTGCACATTGACCTCAGGCTGGTTCGTCTCTAATGAACAAAAGCAGTTCTCCAGCAACAGGTAACCACTGATTTCTCAGGGACTATAACTTAACTAACAAGCATTGAGTTACTGAGTCTCCCATCTGGCCCAGAGGTGAGAAAATCCTTCTTAGGAAATTCACCCTCTTCATCCCCTAAGGAAAGAAGTTATTAGAATGATCTTTAGTCCAATTTAAAACCCAAAGCCTGGGATTGTTTAAAACCTTCCTTGTTTCTTCTCAGCAAACTCCCCCAAAGCTGAAGGGACTTTTTGGACCACAGTCTGACAGCTGCCAATTTTGTTTCCATGGTAAAGTTCATCACGAAAGAATTCACCTTTTGTAGGAAACTCCATTTTGATCAGGAAATGTATTTTTGCCAATGTTAAGTACAGCTAGACAGGCTCTTGTCAGGAAATAGGATAGGGCCAGGCTGAAAACCCAAGACTTTTTCCCTTTCCTGTTAGGATGTCCTTGCATTGACAGGTTATAAAGCTGAATCGTGCTCCAAAAAAAAAAAAAAAAAAAAGCACGGAGACAGCTCTTGGGTGACCCAGTGGCCTGGCTCCTATTTTTCCACAGGATTTTGGAATAATTGCAAACATTGCCAACCTCTGCAAAAGCAATGCTGCAACTTGCAAGTAAAGCTGACTCCGTTCGCTGCCAGGAGTTTCGAGATGATCCCTGGAAACACATTTGGTTTTAATCAGGCCCCTGCACTGTGGAACATCCTGTTTGTCTACACTTATTATTACTGACAAATTATCCTCCTCCAAATCTCAGGGAGCATTCACTTTATCCTCACATTAAACCTGATTGGAAACAGTAGGTTTAATTGGACTCAGCATGAGGCCCAGTCGTAAACTGCACCAGTTCCTTTTTTTATTGTGGCATTCACTAGATGTGTGAAAATAGTATATTTTGTATACAGATCCCAATTTGCTACTGCGAGGGCTGTTAAAGACACTGCCCAGATGCCCTGTGCTATGGGAGCAACCTTTGCCCACTCTCAGCGCACCCATGGCTGAAACGCCAGCGAGCTCACGTGCAAGGATCAGGGAAAGGTTTGCCATTCTCAGCAGTCTGTGTATATAATATATCATTCCAGAGGAAAGATCCTGGCCTAGGAAGTTTGCTTCCATCAGTAACCGATCACTGTAGTTTGCAGACTGGATTGCAAGGGTCTGCTCTGCTTCAGTCAAGGTCCAGGATCTGGGAGAGCCAGAGGATGAGGCAGTCTGGGGCACAGGGTACCATGTTCCCCTTGTCCAGCTTGCTGAGAAAGATAAGCATCATTTTCTTATGGTGTCATCAATTTGAGAATGTTTCCTAGGAAAAGCCTATTGCAGTAAGCAAAGCTGAGGGGTTAAAGGCACATGACTTTAGCACTTGTGGAGTTTGCGCTGGTGGCTGATTACACAGGAGACAAGATGAACCCCCTGGGTCTGCAGGGACATACCGCTGTTGAAGGGGCCCGGTCCCAGTGGATTAGGTTACGTATCTGGCCAACGAAATCATTCCCTCTTTCCAGCACCACTGACTTGCTCTTGCCTGGGCTGAACTTCCAGCAGCTGCTCCTCTAGGCACGCATCTGAGAAGGAGGGAGACTTGGGTGTTTCCAAATCAAAGTCTGGCGAGGTGTCATGTCGTGGCTGTGGGAGCCTGGACGTGTGGCCTGGGACAGCAGGCTGGGACCTGGCTGAGGGGAGACCCAGCATGGGGTTCTCACCCCCGTGGGACTTGCCAGGAGCCCACAGCAGCTCATGTCCCACCTCATCAAGAGCTTCCGGCTGAGGCAGTGCTATTAATAATGTGGAAAACCATGACCCATCCCAATCTGGCTTTAGAGAAAGAGGGAAAACCTACCCAGGAAAAGACAGAGACTCAACATCTTTTCTATCCATGTTTGCACAATGTAGAACTATTCACTGGAATCCAAAGGTGTGATTTGCTGAAATCAAGCTTCTCATTACAATATAGTCTCTCCTACATGGATAAAGTAATACAATTCAAGGGGTTATCTTGGGCTAGATATTATTTTAAACTGAATTTAAGTTAAATACCGTGTCTGTAGAGGTATAAACAGGCAGGGGGTAGATTGGAGTGGTAAATCCTCAGTACCCTTCTGGAGTTCTCGCAGATGTAGCCCCATGCAGCTCGTCATCGTGGCATGGCAGCAGTTCTTCCAGCGTGGTGGGACACCAGAGCACAAGCACGTGCTCAAGCCCAGCCCAGTCTAAAACCAGTGGCCAGGCTAGCTCCAGCCACCGCTAGCAGTGGTTGAAGAGCACATGGCTGACTTTGCACAGAAGCAACTGCGGAGGGTTCACGCTTTCAGTTCTCCCATCTCTCATGGAAGTGGCAGCCAGATTCGTTTCTGATGTTGGGGGAAGGCCCAGGCTCTTAGTGCTGCTGCAAGGGAGCTCCAGAAGTTCACGGGAGGTGAGACACAAGGGACCACTGTGCCCCCAGTATCTACCCAATCCTTCAGCAGAGATTAGTCCCCAAAAAATCCTGCTAAACTAGGGTTAACAAACAGCATGTAGAGCCTCTCCAGTCGCTACTTGTCATAACCTGGAGTATACACTGCTGCCACCTCAATTTGGGGTGCTCTCTTCTTTCCACATCTTATTTTCTTTGGCTCCATTTCTGAGGTATGTACACGACGTGTTACTTTGGGGGCAATTTTTAAACAGCGCTGTGGACAAATCTACCAGTGAGTTATGGCTGAGATAGGAAAGTGCGTCACAAAGTTAAAGCATCCGACTCTCACTGAAAGTTGCTTATATCTTACTCAATGCAATATGTTTCCTCTATGATATTTTGAAAGAAAACATGCTGCAGTGGCTAGAATAGATGTGGAGCTTCTTACCATATGGAGGTGGCCTGACAGCTTGTAAAAAACCCTTTGCAAACAGTTAGCAGTAACAACAACTGACCTCAATTACTGCAGCCTGTCATTTTTCCATCTGGGTAGTGCACTCGCAATTGCTTCACACTGGGGTGATAAACAGGCTGGAAGGAATACGGAAAGTTAGTTTGTGTAAAACCATAGTCCGTTTGAAAACATATCCCACAAACAAATCCTTTCTCATGCTGTATTTTTCCCCCAGTTCAGCTTTGGTACTGAACTTTCCATTTTCAACTGACCAACATAAATTAAAGGCAAACATTGGCATAGAGAGGAAAGATGGAGAAAGTTGACCATTTCCCTCAGGAGGTCAGCCACAAATTCCTGCTGTTGTCTGAGAAATGATGAGCTACTCTTTGGAGACATGACTTAGATCATTTAGTGTCACAGGGAAACTTTTCAGGCGCTTCAACAAGGGTTGAAATATGTCGTCTTTTTTTTTTTTTCTTCTTCTTTTTTATAAATATAGTTTTAGACTATGTGTGTTCTTTTTTTTTTTTTTTTTTTTCCTTTTAATATAGTCTTCTGTACAAAAAGCCAGTTGTGCATGGTGCTATTTCCTCTGGGCGATCTTACAAGAAATTTTCCCAGCTCACTTCATGCCACTACAAATACCTCTTTACCTCGGAGGAAAGGGCACATCACTCACTTTGCAGGCCTAAACAAATTTGACTGCTTGGAGCTCTAACAGCTCTGGGTGACAAAGTATGTCAGGGAAAATATGTCATTCCCCCTACATCATTATTCTCACTTTCGCTATTCATAAATATAGGATATAAATCCTTTGCCTCTAAGAGGGAGGCATGTCATGGGAGACAAGCTAGCTGGCTATTGCTTCCCAGCCCCAGCACGCCCCACTGAGTTTTTGAGAAAAATTTCCAATAGAATGGGAACTCAAAGTGCTAGGAATCGAAGATTTAGGAGATCTTGTATGTTATGTTTCCAGACAGAAGGAAAACAAGCTTTCAAGTTCACCTAAATGATAAATAATGAGAAATGGTTTTGAACCTTCTGTGGAGGCTTTTCTGGTTTTCACATTTGCAACAGCTCTTTGCTGACTGACTTAACAGATGCAACCTGAATTTAGTAGAGATGAGTAAAGTGGTTCGAGTCTCCATAAATGTTCACCAAAAACTCACGCGAAGCCTGAAATTAACTTTCTGTTCAGGTTCTTGAAACAGATTTTTTAAATTCTTCCTCATAGTGTAATGCTTTTGGCCTCGCTTTCGTGTCTGGATTTCACCCAGGGAAAGAAGGCAAAGAAATTTCTTCTGGTGAGATATTTATTGCATTTGCTTTGCGAGGAAGTATTTGTAACTTGTCCAAGGTTCAAACAATCACCTGAAATCTTGCATATTGACCTATGAACCTGTTGCAGATTTATTTCTGAGGGCTTAAAATGCAGGTTTGACATTTTTACAGTTTTTTGGTGGGGGAAAAAAGGTAAAAATGAGTGTTTCTACTGCTCGTTCTACTTTTTATAAATGTCTAAAAACAAGTAAATAATTCCCCCAGGAAAATGATCTTATGCAGGTCTTTTGCTAAAAAAAAAAGCCTTTTTTCTGGCTGTGTCTTGTAATCATAGTGGGCTTCCATTTGCCACAAGGGATCCAAATCCCAGTTGGGATCACCTTTTTTTTCATCGGCTGGTTAATTGTGGTAAATCCCACTGGCAGGGTGCTGGTGGATTAGCCATTAATAGCAACATAATTTTTCATGCACATAGCCCTTGACTTCAATAATAATTTCTAAAGCATAGAGTTTTCCTTTTTTGTGTTTTCTCAGTTACAGATTTGCACTCTGTGCTTTGTTGTTTTTTAATTATCCACACTCAGCATAACTTAATGGTATGTAAATCCACCATGAGTTTTAGCCGCTGAAGATCATTTAACTGGAAGAAGCAACCAGGGACCGTAGGAAAATCCCTCCATAAACTCCGAGTCCTTCTCTCGCGTCTGGTTCTCTCTGCATCGTATCACATCTATCGCAACCTGAACGAGAGGTGCTAAAAGAAGGAACAAAGCGTCCGAAGAAGGTCTCTGTGAGCACCGGGCTGGACAGCAGATCTCCCCTAATGAATTCACGCATTCAGCCTAGAAAGTGGAAGCAGAATTGAATGTATTTGCAAGCAGCGAGCACCAGCAAGGACTGCATTTTACAGGAGGCCTGATTAAGGCTGTCTTTGTAAAAACCAGCTCTGAAACATGTTCTCTTCGCTTCGCTTCTCTTCTTGTGCTGTGTTGTAATGGGGAGAAAAAAGCCCTCTGATTGTATTCAAAACCTGGGCACAGCACTAATACTGACACCAGCGTCAGGCCTCCGCTAATACGTCTGGAAGTAAATATCGTCCATAGTGCAGGAAGACGATGGGTCCTGCGTTCGTAAACATCGCTCTCCTCTCACCCTCTTTTTCCATGCTCGATCCATCCAGCCTTAGATATCTGCGAGCATATCTGCAACGCTGGCATGGCTCTTTAAGCTCTCTGCTGGCCTCTGACTCTCTTTCCTGTCTTACAGAAATTTAGATTCATTTAAGAAATGTCCTTTTAACACAGTAAACCGAGGTCAAGAA
The DNA here is from genome assembly GCF_003343035.1 of Apteryx rowi. Classification (NCBI taxonomy): domain Eukaryota; kingdom Metazoa; phylum Chordata; class Aves; order Apterygiformes; family Apterygidae; genus Apteryx; species Apteryx rowi. The sequence goes on along the minus strand of NW_020451249.1, from coordinate 542,672 downwards.
CCACAGAAAGATGGGAATTTCCTCACAAGCGCAGTCATACTACTGCCCGTTTGATGGTGCCAGAAGCAGAAACGCCGAGGTAGAAAGCTGCCTGTTAGGGATGGAGCAATACTATCTTCTCGAATAGGGCTGACCTTGAAACGCCGGCCTCCGTCTCTGCATTTTTTTCTGCCTTCGTACCCCAGCTTGACATCTTTCCCAGACGAAGGCCTTTTAAAAGGGGTATTTCTTGGAAAGATTCTTTCCCACTCGTTATTATTTCCAATACATTAGCTTTAGTGACCAAAGCAGCATTTTCTGCAAATAGCATTTCTAGGAATGGTTTAAGATGGCTCGGAGCTGAGTCTCGCTGCAAAGGTGAAGGAAGCGGAGAAGGATGGAGTGGCTGCATAGGTGGGAGGAAGGAGATGCCTATTTTCCGTACCGTTTGCGAAAGTCTTCCCCTTGCTGTGTCAGGATGTACCCTGGAGCTGAAGGTGTGAAAGCTTAACCACGATAAAAAGGATTATCTTAATGGGCATATTAATGCATAGCAGAGAGTGAAACTGGGGTGGTAAACAGCAAAATCGTCAGACACGGAGCCTATTTGGGTTTTGTTACAAGAACAGGCACATACCCCTCCACGTGAAAATTTCATTCCTTACCAACGTAACTCTTTAGCTGTGGAAATATGGGCTCAATTTGTTTTAAAGGTGCAATATTAAGCTAGAGTTTGAAATTACGCATTTACGGTTTCAAAGAAAAGTCTTTTTTTTTCTGTAAACTTACAATTTTATCAAAGTACAAAGAAAATGAAACTGGAGGAGCAAAAAAATGCCCAAAATGAGGTAGTGAAAAGATCCATGTCTGAAAAACACCTATGTGCTGCACATGCTAAAACACATTTCAGTCGCCTTTACTTAATTCCGCACCATTTCTGCACACAAATAACAATATAGGCTTGCTTTCAGTTTGAAAGACATGGCTCCTTGCTTAACTAGTTTTTATTTTTAAAAGGGAAGATAACCATTCTGAGTTACATTTGCCTTTCCCTCATCCTTAACTGTTCAGATGCAAAAACATAATTTGATTCAGACAGGTAAACAATCCTTATTCTGACATGAAAAAAAATCAGCTGTCATGAATTAAAAGCCATTTCTCCCTAACCCCAGATAAACATTAGTTAGCCTGCATTTGATTGTAATAACACACTTGTCATTTCAGATATAGCATGTTGGAGTTTTCTTTCTAAAGGCTTTATTGGAATTCCTTGGCCTAAAAACGCAGTGGCTTTATGATGGCTTCATTAAAAAGCAGAAACCAAACAGATGTGAAGGACTCAGAAGAGTGTGTAGTGCAAACATGAAATAGGAATAACTTGCATGGTTTTTCATTTTAAAGCCATTCCTGTTTCAGATGCCCTTGAAATTTGTCACATTGTAGTAACTCAGGGTCAAAATTTGAAGTACTTACTAAAGCACTTACTAAATTTTTTTTGAGTTTGCCAGCTACAGATGGAGATTCATGAGCCATACTCCTTCTCCCTTGCTTTTAGTAAATCCAGAATAGATCTGCTTAACTGCTTAGATTTTCACCAGTTTTACACTGATACAGTAGACATCTCAGGGAAGAGCAGAGCTTAAATCCCACTCACTAAATAACAGTGACATATCGCTGGAAAGAGTTTTATTTCAGCTAATCACAGCTTATATTTAAAACTGTTCAGATGATAAGTTATAGTCACTTTTATAAAGTGAAATGTTTAGGTTCTTTCTTATTTTAATCTCAGAGCAGAGTCAAATCGAGCCCTAAGGGAAAAACATGGTCAACAGAATCTGAAATTATAGTTTCTGGTTGCCTTTCTCTGGTAACTGTAAAGAAAGAGCAAATTTCAGGCTTTGGCCTCACCCTGAATCTAATGAAATCAGTAACTGGTGCCCATTAGTTTACATGGGAATGTAATTAGGCTATTTTCCATACTAGTGGTATTTTATGTTTGAGTACCTAAAAAACTGCTGTAGAGAGGATGAAACGATATCTGCTCCATGGCCGTGAGCTGACAGGGCAAGAAGAAATGGGACTGCATTACAGCAAGGAAGGCTCAAATGAAAAATTAAAAAAAGCTTCCAAATGGTGAGAGGGACAAAACGTCGCGCTAAATAGCTTTGGGAGCCTGTGGAGCTGTAACGGCTGGAGAGCTTTAAGAAGACGCTAAATGTTGCTTCTGACAGAACATTTCTCATTTTGCCATTTCTGGATCAAAATTACTTGGAACTTTTGGCTCAGATCGTTTTAGATCAGAGTTTTACTTTTCCTTCCCATTTTGTGATGAAATGGCAAAATAGTGTCCCAATATATTCATCTGCCAATGAGTAATAGTGAGAGTTGTTACTCATTTTGGATGTTTAGATGGCAAATGGTCATGACATGAAGTTTTTGAGGCATAATCAGTAGAAGTGAAGGGGAGAAGAAAGCAAAGAGAAGTCAACCATCTAAACTTCTTCCTCACCTGCCTCCCAAAACCATGTGTCCAATATTCACCATTCCGAGTTTCCTCTAGAAGAGACCATTTCACTTTCCCTTTCATATTTTAACATGTTGGAAGGTAGCCCATTCTCTTATGTCAGACCTGACAGGATGTGAATTATCTCCATCCAGGCTTGACATAACTTCATGGATGGTGATGTAATGCTCCAAAAAGTCTGGATAAAAAAAAGACAGTACTTATTAACAGGAAAGGAAACAAGCCTCTGTTTGACAACCAGTGGCTGAATATCAAGGGGAGCTTTCTTGGAAAAAAATCATTTATGACCATATGAATTACTATTATTTATTCAGAGGGAAGAAATGGCTATTGAATTTTTAACTAGAATCAGCTGGCTAAGTGACCTACAAGGAACAGGTATTTGGGCACGACTTCCGGGTGGATGTAGACAGGAAAGGCTCAAGCCTGCTYCCTATGGGATCAATAAAACTACCATAACTTGAGTGTAGCTTGCAATGTAGCTTGCAAACGTTGCAACGTAGCTTGCCACATTTCCCTGAGCTCCCTCTCACCTCTCTTCCAGCGGTGGAAGCTGCCAGAATAGCATTACCCCATTCCAGCATTTCCGTTTGCTCCTTTTTTCACATTGCCTGTGAGCGCAGTATGCTCGCGTGAAACCTCAGCTGTGTCACCTCCGCTAGCAGCACTTGCTCATCCCTCCCGCTCCAAGCTCTTACAGTCCGGACTGCATTCCAGCAGCGCGATCTGAAACCATATCCTTCCAAGTTCATGAAGTATTCGGCATGTGTGCGTGTGGACTTGTGAACTTTTAACTTTTACCTATCAGTAGTGCAGCTCGCTTCACCCTTTCCTTCCCTTGGTGTGACTAGCTTGAAATAGTGGAAAGTGAGTCATGGAGATCACATCTGCACTGTGTCGTAGTAAGACCTCCAGCATTGCATCATGGCAAAATAGCTCCTTATATAGACAATTTGCTCGCTCTATTGCTTGCCCTAGATAGATAGATATTGGAAAGACTGGAAAATATCTAAGGGACCTCAGGTGGGCTTGGAGTTTAAAGCACATTTTCCATAGTGTGGACAAGCCTGGCACTCCTTGCAGCCTCCAGCTAGCTCAGCATCAACCAGGTGATGACATCAGGCAGAAAAGGCGACAGGAGTCTCTCTCCAAGGGTGTCTTAAGGGTTGGTAGGATTTGTGGCAGCCTGAGTTCAGGCTGAGCTTGCAAGAGCAAGGTGCCTGGTGCTGATCCCAAAGAGGGTGTCTGACCCAGGGAAATGAAGGGGACAACTGTTTTTTGCAGGAGTTCCTTTGCTAGGATAAATTACATCCCAGCTCTGAGCCTGTGACTTTGAGGAGGAGTGGGACCTGCAGGGTACCATGAGTCACGGCACTGCCTGCAAGATGTGAGAGCCTATGTTTAGGGACTGTAACCCAGGGATGACAAAAAAACATTTTTTTCTGGTATTTTGCTTACATTTCTTTTTTAACCAGTAAAGTGCTGCCTGGAGACAGGGTCTGAAGCAAACTCTGGTGAGTGATAGGAGGCTGAGGCAGGCTCAGGGCAGTRTCAAACCTTCCTGTGCTGCCTGCACTCTTCCAAGAACACTTTAATTCCTTTCTGTTTCCTTTGCACTACCGCTCAGCAGCCCATTAGCTAGCTGGCTGCGCAGTGGCCTTTCTTCCCCATGACTGCAGTGAGCAGGAGTAAATGGGCCATGGAAGTGGACCTGTCTCCACGCTSCAAGGATGGTCCTTGCAAATGACAGAGACACTTCTAGGAAACATCTAGGTGTCATGCTGCACTGCCACAACCTGCCTAGAGCTATGCTGAAGGCATCAACTGTAAGAAAGCAATGCAGTAATAAATGTTTCTACCTGAGCCTTTAATGGATATGTCCCATACATGGTCTCCAGCTCGAGTCTCCAGACCTTTCAGCTAACACTATAGTCATTCAAGAAAGACAAAAGAGAGGGCAAAAAAATCGTAAACAGATATCTTAGTATTTCTTGTCTAGGTATATCACTTCTATTTTTGCAAATCATACTGACGCTCATATATGTACTTTTTTTATGGAAGAGATGGTATGTGTGCTTCTCTGTATATRTATGATTACACATTGGACTTTTTCTTAGCTGCAGATGCCAGTTTACTTTTACTTTCCCCTTTTAATTAGAAGATGAATTTGGTTCTTGGGGAGGTCAGTCTGACTGCAATGGTTACAGCCAGACATATCGCAATGTCAAGCTTTCCCACGCATAGCTCTGCCAATGTCTCCCAGCCTTGACCTTGAAACACCCTCTGCCATTCCAAGCCCTTAGTGAAAACTGAAAAATGTGCTGACACTGAAATCTCTGCTGTACACGGATATGCAATATTCGGGGATGTTTCAGACCACATGTTTTGCACACTTACTGCTAGGCCCCAGGTGCTGGACTAGAGCCGCGAAAGCCAAAAGCTGGAGTACAGTGACAGTATATCATGTCACTGCATTGTCATTTACATGCTAATAACACTTAAATCTAATTCAGTCCTATTTAGCTCTATTATAATTTCAAGTGGACTGCTCAAATTGCAGGCCCCTATTTCTAGTTCTTTTTAATTCCTAGTGAGGTAAAAGAGCTAAGAGTTTGCTCTGTGTGACTCCAGTGATTTGGGAATCTGGTCTGTTATCTCTTGTCAGTCCTCCAACAAATGCGTTTGTAATCCCAGAGCCCAGCTAGGAACATTTGTCAGTGCCCCTTATATAATAGTGAGTGCTGGGTTTTATGGAAAAATTGAACCTTCCAGTACATGCAGAGGAAATTCCAGAGCGAACTTACTGACAGACATGTCTTGGAAGTTAGCTAGTTACTTTGGCAGAAACCCAGGGATTTTTTTTTTCCTTCTTCCCCACCACCCTTAAAAAAGAAAAGAAAAAGCAAATCTCTTTGGAGCACAGGGTCCTGAAACCCAGAAAGACCCAACGGTGCTTCACTTTCAACTCTTTCCAGAATATTTGTTATGCATCAGGAAGGTGCATGCAGAAAAAAATGCCATTTGTGAGACAGAAAACTGTCAATAGAGAAACCTCTAGAATGGCAAGCCTGGTTCTTTGGTGTTTAATGTGTGAAAATGCTGTAGGTTCTTTGATTAAACTTATTAGTAGTTGTTAGTAAAATATTGCAGTCTGACTGAGAAGTCCACAGCAAAAGTGGGCTATAGTAGCTCATGTGTTTTAAGGAAGCTGGAGATCTAGTTTTGTCTGTAAAGCCCATAACCAGAAGGTTCTAATATGGTGTTTAAACCAGAAGCTGAATTGCTGCAGGAATGAAGTGCCAAGAGCACTCTGAAACTGGGTCAACACCAGCTACAGGCCAAATGTGCATTAAATCCATGTTGATAGCTGTTCAATGGAATTGGAAACCAAAAGAAGGAGATGTATTTTAAAGTGGAGTGGAAGAGGGCTGTGTTTGTGCTAAGGCTGTAAATGCATCAAAAATGTTAATAATATTTTGGAGAATACTTTAATTCATTTATCTACAGGAGCTCTTCAAGGTGGTGATCCTAAAATCCTAGTTTAAAAGAACCTTTCCACTGAATTCATATGGACTTTGACCAGGCATCCAGGTACACTGTAAACACAAATCAGTTTTGTCTTGCAGCCCCACCATAACACTTGCTAATTCAGGTGCCTTCATTTTACAGGTTAGGGAAGTGTGTGCCTGAAAGCCGAACATGCAGTAGGTACAAATGACCTCCTTGAAAGGGACATTTTCTTTTGTCATTCATCCTTTCTTGTTCTCGCCACTCTCCTCACCTTAACCAAGAAGGCTAAAAGCAGCTTCCTTTCCACCTCGCCAATGCCTGAGATGCCACCGCTTTTGCTGGCACTCCTCTGCTCTAGGCTTTGGACACCTAACAAGAGCGTCACACATGAATGGGGACAGGGGACCAAATACCAGAGAAAGCACACAAGGCGTTTTTTTATAGTTTTCTCGCTCACCAGCTCCAGTCCTGGTTTGTGGCTTTTCTGAGTCATCTTGTAAATACCAGTGTCCTCAGCAGACAGGAATGACTGACACACACACACACACACACACACAAAAGAAAAAAGTGAGACAGAGGAAGAGAGAGGGAGAGATGAGGAATGAAACCCTCCTCCTCTCCCTTCCCACCAACACCCCTCACATTTGTTATTGCATAGGATCTTCCTGGCCAGACTTGACCTGAAAACAGTGGTCACCAATGAACCATCAAAGGCCTTTCACATCTCCAGCAGCTGCAGGGAGGGTTCCTGTAAGCACTCCTATCACTTTGACACCTCCAAAGCGGACAATGCCAATTGTACACTGTCACGGGCTCTGTTTCAGGGACCACCTTCAATGCTTTGGCTCCGAAGAGCTGCTTTTTTCCAATTCATTGACACAGGGGGATATATATCTAAAAACTTGGCTGCTGCAGTGAGTGCATGCCTTGAGGATTACATAGCAAGTGAACTTTGTCAGTGTAAGCCCTAGTCAATAGGAGGAATTAAGTAGAAAGACCTCTATTGTTCCAGGCAGCCTTCTGAAGGCACTGATTGGCAGTAAAATGTCTTAAGTGACAGATGTAAAGTAAATATTACCTATGCCAAGTCTCTATATTACTTTGATTACCTACCATCAATCAATTTGTTCTTTGCCTTGTAACAAAAGCGGCTGCTGTTATACTTTAGTCCTCTCTGATGAAGCCTGAAGTATAATTGATTAACAAACTGAAAAGAAAGGTTATACAAATCACAGCAAAATGTATCTCAAAAGAAAAATGAGAGTATTGTCTCTGTGCACATGCATGTGCCTGAAGTACCATACCTATTAGAAACAGAATGACATACCTTCAACAAAACATATATATATATATCCCTTTAAGCCAGCCAATTGCCTCATGAAAAATTAGGTCAGTATTTGCAATATCCCCTAGGCTTTTACAATGGCAAAATGTCAGGAAATATCAGGAACAAGGAAAACTGCCGTACAGAGGTAACCCTATGAATCAAAAGCAAAACTGGAGGTGAAGACATTGCATGAGCAGGAGATACGTGATGCCTTTGAGGTACAGCATAACTGCAAGCATTAAAAACACTTCCTAATTCTTTTTTATCTCCAGCCACAACATTTGCTTTGATCTCCTGCAGAATTGAATTCCAGGGGTTACCTGGGGCCCAGTGCAAAGTACCTTTTCCTTTTATTTGTTCTAAAATTAAAGGGTGCTCACAATGTTGAAAGTCCTTCCGTATTACTTGCCCGATAGGGGAGGGCATCTACTCTCGGTGAAGGAAGACAATTTGCTTGAAAGTGAAGAGTGCACACACACAACGTTTTCTGCAAGGTGACCCAAACATGGCCATACCCAGGTATAGCAGGAGATATTCTGCACAAACTGCTTTAGCAGATGTTCCCCAATGCCTCTGGTGCTAACCCGTCTTCCCACTGGACATGACAGCAAATTTAGGGCTCAAAGCATTTGCCCATGTGCACGTGCAAAGATGTATGAATGGCCACATAGGATCATGTTATCCTTCTTTGACAGGACCAGTGACAAGCACTAAGGGAAATACCACAAGAAAAAGGAAAACCAAGAGTAGCTCTTCCTCTGAAATATTCTTCCAGTTTATGGCAAATATCAGCATAGGGATTTCCTCATCTGGAGGCTGCATGTGTGTCATTGCTATTAATGGTCACTGATGGATACACCCCTTGGGAATGTCTCTAAACTCTTTTTCAAGCCATTTGTGCTGCCTGATATCCTGTGGCAATGWGTAGAAACATGTAACTGTACATGGTGTGAACAAAACAGCACTTTCTGGATTTGTGCTTAAACCCTGCTATCTGCTAATGTCACTGAGTGCCCCCCACGGTCAGCATGAACCTGCTGGGTTTCACATGCTGCTCCAAGGCGGACTGCACAGCTCCTCCGCTGACCCAGCAATGGGCCAGATGGGTTGTCCCRTCTCTGGGCCATCATTAGGACCACCTACAGAAATATGTGACAAAAAGATCTAACTTTGAAATACAAGGACAGGAAGGTAGAAACAGCCATTTAGAAAGGCTGCTCAGTCTCAGAAACCTCACTGTGCAAAGAAAAAAAAGCCCGCCACATTCTGTTAATAACTGGTACTAYCTAGTTTTCAACCCTGCATTTGCGTTGTCCCTGCTCTGCCACTGACTTGGCAAATGACATTGGGCATGTCATGTCAACTCTCTGTTTCTTGTAAAACGGAGATAATAACACAACCTTACCTCCAGCAGGTGAGAGGAATAAAATAAATGAAATGAGGGGAGGAGCTCAGTTATGGGGTTGGAGGGGCATGCAAGTATCTTTGATAAAKGGATTTCCTGAAAAAGCCTGAAGGCTGACTGTTGTAAGTCTGTAGATTTTGCTGAGGCAATGAAATAAATCAATTCATGAGACTCCACTTTGATCACTAAGGGCTGATCAACAGGACTATTTTTGCAAGAAACAAGAACTCAGTTCTTGCATTTTCAAGGTAAAGARGATTCTGACTGCTAATCCCTTACTGTGTCTATCCCGAAACAGGGAAGAGCCAGTCAGGATGGCTTGTGTGTGTTGTGGGGCTGGAGAGGCTGAACACAGGAATGAACATTGGATGGGGCACCTAGGAGACAGATAACCCTTACAGATCTACACAGGAGACTGGACCATCAATGGGTCAAGGAGGCAGTGCAATAAGAGAAAGATAAATCTGGGAGAGTACTAAAAAATTAGGAAGGAGCAGAAAACATGCATGGAAGTGCCATTTGGAAACAAGATTAAACACTGTTCTGCAAGTCATGCTTACCCCTAGTGCTTGGGTCCCTTTTGCAACTTCCCACACCAGTTGTTAACAAGTTGGACCCTCATGTTCCTTTCTGCCTTTAGAGTCTGTGAGTCAGACCATAGACTTCAGAAGGGTCTGGAGATGGTAGGAAACCATTTATACATCCCAATATCATCATTAGGATGAGGGGGCTGACCATATACTGTGGGGAAAGAACTCCAGATAATATCCTCTGAGTCTATTGCACATACTGTCTCCTTAGCTTTCTTTCCAAGAGAGGATGTAATGTGAGAAATGACATAAAAATCATGCTTCCCGTGTGACTTTAAAAAAGGGCACCACACCATTATTCATGCCAAGACAATTTTAGTAGCTTTAATGGTGCTGCTCTGCCACTAATAACTGCCTGGTTTCTATATTGGTTCATACATGACAAATCTAGCTATGGAATTAGCTGGAGTGCCTGATATGTATATTTTTGGAATTACTTTTATGGTAAGATCATTAAGGCCACCCACCAACCAACATATGATCTCCCTATTGGGTTGGCTTCGATTAGAGGCATTACCAATAWGAAGCTGAACTTTTTCCTGAAAATAGCTATTGTTCAGTGGCCTTCAAGAGCAGATGGCCACAGCAGCAAGCACTTATTTACGGCTGCTGGGCAGTAGCTCTGCTTAGTTAGCTTGCTGCTGAAAACCTATTTTCCGGCCAAACCAGGAGCCCAAATGGCTATAGAAATGGCTAATTAGGTGGCCCCAGTTCTGTTTGCTGGCATATGGCTTTACTGCTGCATAGCTTGCATAGGTGGCAACTCAGAAAGATCTGACGTGTAAAAAAATAAATTGCTGAACTGTTTTATTATCGACGGATGGATTTCTTCTCACCATTTTGTGGGTGGCTGCATTTTTCGTATGGCCCATATACCCAGGGCAAATTAGAAGAGGGAGGTAACATGACAATTTTCATCAAAGTTTAGACAGATTTCCTTCTGAAATAGAGTCTCTAGGGGATGGCCCTGCACAGTGAAAAACGGCTGCAAGTTCATATAAATAAAAGGGCAGCACGCCAGAACAAATAGAACTGCACAGCTCTGCCTGCAACAAGAAATTCTCTAGCCCTCCGATTCCTGTAGTTCTCCCTGCCCGGAAGCCAAAATCTGGTTTTGTTCTGGCAAATGCTGGAACTGAGTGTAGCTGACACATTCTGCTGCATTCAAAGAGCCATTTGTGCTCCTCAAAAAGAAAGGTGAACTCAGGCTGGATGTCTGTTTTCCCTTCCTTCTTTCTGAAAAATGAATGGCTTAGGAAGGACGCTTCTATATATCATACGTGATACTTTATTTGTTTCTGTACAAAAACTTCTGACAAAGGAGGACAAAGCTTCCCAACTGTAACTCTGATCCATGCTTTGCTCTTGGGGATTCTTGATGACATATGAAGACAGGAGTTGGAAGTGACAMAGTAAGAAATACAGTTAAGTTACAAAATAGGAAGAAAAGGACTGTCTTTTTAATCTATATTCTCATACTACCTGATACAAGGAAGTCCACAGTCATGYCTGAAGTTTTTAGCATGTATTGGGATAATGAAAACATGTAATTAAGAACAACAGGCTASTTTGCTGACATGAAGCACTAAATCACCCATGTGCATTCTTCTGATCAAGAGCATGTAGAAGAATATTAATTTACAAGACATAAAGTCAGAACTGGTGCTCCTTGGAAAGGTAGTGCAGTCACGACTGCTCAGAAAACCTTTAGCACCTTCCAAAATCCAAAGAAAATAATGTACTCCAGTAGGGCTCAGCCAAAGCAGATGTTGGGCATGAACATGAAACCGAATTTTGAAACCATTATCACTCTCAGATTCAGGGTCAGACCTATCTCTGCTTCCTGCAGTTATAAAATGAAACTACTTTTACGGTTTATATTTGGCTACACAGGTCGCATGGGGCCATTCATCACGGTGGTCATCCTTTGACAGCTTAAGAAGGACACTGGTTATACTCCAAATGTAAGCAAGAGCCCATCCAGCGAGAGTTTCCAAATGAACTGATACACCAACACTAAAACCCTTAAACAGGATAGAAAAACTTCTTTGCTGTTTTTCCATATTCACAAATCTGTGAATGAATCCCAGCATGCAGGATTCATCCTTACTTACAGAGCAGCAGAAGCACCATGGGGGATGTCACCCCAGGAGTGATCAGCTGGGACTTGCTCATCCATACGTTATTCTTGCTGGAGTAGGAAAGGGAAAGTGGTAGAGCTGGGACAGTAGGACAAGAGGAGAGCCGTACTGGAAAATTTTCTCCTTCTTCCTTACTCAACACATCTTGGCATATAGCTACATGGATAACAGGAGTAGCTAAGTAAATAACAGGAATAAACGTAGCTCTGATGGCACAAAAGCATAGGCTTTAGGATGTGCTAACAGCCATAGCTTCCCTGGCAAGTTAGTATACGCCATCGACATCTCCACTACTATTTCTCCATCAAGGTTAAACTATTCCAGGTTTATCAGTACACCTGCCAATCCCACCCTCTTTTTGCTGTGTATATCTACCTCACTTCCTTTCTCTTTTTTGCTGCTGTCTCTTGCTCTGATACAATGCAATTGCTCTAGACTCTACAGCAATGCTAGTAAGTCACAATTATAGGCAAATACTGGAGTGAAAACAGGGGTGGCAATGATCCAGCCGTCTCCAGGCTGCTAAGGCAATCCTTTGGAACCAGTGAGACGGAGAAAAGCTGAAACACTGCTGGATTTTTCTTTCTTCTTCTTTCCTCTTCTTGTCAATAGGGCAAGATGGATGCAGTCATGACAAGTGGAAGCAGCTGCAGGCTTGCTGCTGTGGTGTGAACAGGAGAGCAGGCTCCACACCAAGTCCTGGGCACCAGGGGAAGGTCCTGCAGCCTCCTTCCCCATCATACCTCAACTGCATCGTCCAGCAGGGCATCTGGTGAGAGGGCCTGAGTGCTGCATATCTCTTCTGCCTCTTATGGGCCTGGCTCCATGGATAATTTTGGCTGTGCTATTTCAAATCAGCTTAGATCTACTGGGAAGTGAGGAAGGGTTTTGAGAAAAAAAATTTAAAAATTTGTGGATTCTGTAGTTGTGGGCAACTGAGCTACCAGGTTTTGACTGTAACTCCATTACATTGTGGCATGTATCATTTCTCAGCCTTCATTTTGCCAGATAGCAATCTGTTGATCTAATTTTATGTTATAACCCTTCGTTATACCTAAATATATCAAGAACACGGACCTCAGCATTCCAGAGTCATAACTCATGTCAAACTAACCAAAGTAAGCATATTTAGCTTCTGGTGGCTCACAATCTCTCTCAAAGGTCATAGAAATCTCCAGGGTCTGAGGAAACCCACAGTTACTGCAATGTCTGTTCACTTTGAAATACAGAAAAATCCTCTTCTCCTGAAAAAGAAATCTTTCTTCTCAGTCCGGGTGATCTGTAATCCCAGCTTTTAGGGGGAAAGTAAGAACAAATGGAAGAATTTTTGCATAAGTATCAGATACGTCAAGCAGCCCAGTCTTCATTAAGCAAACACAACCCGCCAAGTTCTTCCAGTTGCATCTACTTCATGAAGGGGCTGAAATTCAGAACAGCCAACTGGAAATGAAATGCGAGCTGCAAATTTACTTTTAGTGCCAATCAAGGAAATTAATACAACTTGGCTTGTCAGGATTCCGTGTGTCAAAGGCAACATGAAAACAAAAATGCGAGCATAGACCAGAGATTGCTTGTTTTTCTGAAAAAAAATTAAGGAAATAGAAAAGAATAGACTGTCCTCAAAATATGGTGCTGATTAAAGGTTCTCATGTGAGCTCCTCAAGAGGGTGTGCAAGCAGAGGGGTAAAGGGTGTTTGTGCTTCTCAAGGAAAATATTTAGACCTTGTACATAACCATAGCTGAGAAAAATTGTTCAAGGTCTAAATAGTGTGACTACATGAATTAGGCTGATGTCTGTTCTTGATGGGCAAAAGGGATATTTTGTGGAGCAAACTTAAGAGTACAGTAGATGCAGTGCAGCAACAGGGTTGTGTAAAGCATGCTGCTCTGTAAAACAGACCTGCACTGGGGCAAGGCAAATAGAAAACTGCTTTTGTAGTAAGGCCACATGTCACTGGGAATTTTCAGTGGTTTTGCCTATTTTTATATCAGATTTCCAAAATGGTTCTTCTTTCCCTCTCTGAAGAGTCTTCCTCCTCTAACAAGAGGTTAGATATTTCTTCACCATGTGCTTATGCATTTTTTCCCCTCTAGAAGAGTAAATGGATTATTCTATCTATAAAATGAAAATCTGTGGTAGGGGGAGAGATGTAAATTAAATATGTTTTGTAAATGTAAATGGGCAGCTATATATATTTAAAGTAAAAATGCCAATAAAATATATGGCTTAGCTCAATTAGTAAAACCAACCAGATATGCAAATCTTGGCTTTTCTGTCTTAAAAATACATCTGCTGACAGCAATATTGTTTGGTACTGATATTCAGAGACTCTGGACTGGAGTTCCTATTTAAGCCTGCTGCTTCTTACTGGGATGGGGAGAAAGGAGAGGCGGATTCAGGAATATCAATTAAATAGAGGATGAAAACAAACCATCTGGAAGACCAGAGATAGATAAAAGGATAAATTCTGAAAGGAAACCAGCCAATCTCACTCAGGTGGAAGAAAGACTGGATTTAACAGAGATAGTAGGGACTAAGGGTATAGACTTATGGGAATTCAACAGAATAGTGACAAAAAAGGTATCCCTCATTCCATGGAACCCAGAACGAGTCCAATTTATGCTTCATGTCTCTTAATACTCCTAGCTAGCGCTGGCCTCTTTAGGCTGTGTCAAGACTACCGCCAATACAGAAGGATTGTGGTTAGAGGACTAGTCCCCACGCCCAGCTGGAGACATTTTTTCTTTTTTATTGATAACGCAGATGGATCACTCTCAGCAGGGAACGGGTACTAAAACTTAACCACTAAGATATCTGAGGCCTGATAAGCCACAGAGAAACTGAGGGCAGTTGCATTGCAAGACCGGACAGCAGCAGAAAGTATCTTCCCTAGACACTACCGTTGTTCACCTGCTCTTCTGCATGCCTCCCCACTTTTGCTGGAGCAGCAACAGAAATGGATCAGAGCCTCTCTGGTGCTTAGACAAGAACAGGAAGGTCTCAGAGGGAAACCTGAATCACGAGATCTCTGGTTTGCTGAGCAGGAGAAATGTGGTTGTGATCAAGAGAGGTTTCAATGGAAATGATGTCAGTGAGAATCGAAGGGTTGTCTCCTGGCTTTTGAGGTGCGTACTGCTTTGTCTTCAAGCCTGGTATGCTGCTGACCTATAGAATGAGAACTGAAAATACACTGGGGACCTAGACAGCTTTTAAACGCCAGCACTTCAAGTCAGAGGACCACAGGAAGGGAGTTGAGATTYGTTCCTGAACCCTGCGGCTGCATGATAGCTCATACTTGACCCTCATTACAGCAGGCTGGAGGAGTAGTAATAACCCTTCAAAACTGGATGCTTCTGATGTGTGCATGCCCTCACTGTTGCTTCACACCGAGCACTAATCCAGAGACATTGCCCTTGAAACAACAGCTTTCAATGCAAAGAGGTCTATTAGCCATGTTGTTCGCTTATCTGGGCTGACAGCCCTGCTATCCTGTTTCTAAAACCAAAATTAAATGCTAGTGTGTTTAATGCATATGACAGGGAGTTGTCATTCCTAAGAAGCAAATTCACAGTGGTGACAYTTAGCTACTAGTTCACATTGGCTGAAGTCCTAAATAATAGTAACAAGGGCTCTGTCTCGCATGTGTGAAGCAACCAGCTCTAACGGTCCAAGCGCAGTG
Source organism: Apteryx rowi (assembly GCF_003343035.1). Taxonomy (NCBI): domain Eukaryota; kingdom Metazoa; phylum Chordata; class Aves; order Apterygiformes; family Apterygidae; genus Apteryx; species Apteryx rowi. The sequence continues at coordinate 527,516 of NW_020451249.1, read as the reverse complement.
TTACCACCTCTGAGATGCTCACCAGCCCCTCTGCAAGAGGTCACTGCCCACAGATCAAGGTGCAGGAGTGGATGTGTGTCCTTCACAGCCCTTCATCCTCCAGTATCTTCATATGATATCTTCATATGCAATTTTAAGCCAGTGAATTGACCCCTGAACAAGAACGAGATGTATTACTCCTGCTGCCATTGCTACAGGGGTAGCAATTCTTGGCAGAAAGACAAGGGACACCATAAGGGTCAGTGATATCGCAGACAGCAACAACTCAACTTGCCAGAGCTCCTCTGTCAGAGTTGACATTTTCAAATGGTGGTCACACATGAAGTCTTCAGTAGCCACACGCAGTGGGTCAATCCCTGCCCTAGCTGAATGGCCCAGTGGGGCAACTCTCATYTTCCTCAGCTGCTGGACTGCTGGGTCACTTGTCTCCACTGCTACACCACAGCAAACTCTTATCTTCCCTGGAGACCATTTTTCTTGTGATTTCTTACCATAAAACAGTCAAATCTTGTTCAGTGTTAGGTTAAGCAAAGCAGCAACAATAAAGACATAAAAATGAGTGGCATGTTATATATATGAAATACACGCTATAAAAAGTCTCAAATGGACCAAGACTTTCATTGAATAAGAAAGTTACAAAATTTAACAGTCTGGCAGCCTCCACCTGTTGCCTTACTCTGGAAGTTGTCCCTCTGAGGTTTACTCACGGACAAAAGAATTACCAAGCAGAAGTGAGGAAGAGAGAATCCAGCCCCTAGTATCTTCAGGTAAAAGATTATGTCCAGTGAAATCACCAAGTAGGAATGTTATCATTCAAAAAGTTTCAGTCACCCACTGCTCTTTCCCACTTGCATTGTGCAGGATACCCTGTTGGAAGAGGTCTCTTTCTCTAAGCAATAACGTCAGGCTATAATCTTTTCAAGTCATGGCTGAAATGAAAAAGAACAACAAAAAAAAGGATTGCAAGTATCAAGATTAGGACTAAGAGAGGAAGAGAAACATCTGCCAAGATGTGATGAAAAAATTCTGTTTCTTCTGCCTGCTGCTTGTACTGAGATTCATGTTTCTGTAAGAGTGGAACTGAAGCTAATTATAAGAGGTTTCAAACATCGACTTCATAGCTAAGGCTTGCATGGCAAGACAAACAGATAGCATGAGGCAGAGTCTATATGCTAAGCATTAGACTCAATGCTTGAGCCAACTTCCAACAAAGTCATTGGGAGTCTTTGTATTGACAGCTGAGGAGCTGGATTCAACCCTATCTCCTCCCACAAAACTCAATGCATATGCCCCACTCAGCATGAGTGAGCGCTCCGTCAGGTTCTTTCACATCGCAGCGGATAGAGAGACAGCTTCAAAAAGGATCTTTCTGAGGCAGTCATTCAGGCATTTACACAAAGGTCTGACTGATCTGGATCCACTTCAGTGAAAGAACTCTGAAAGAGCCCTTCAGGGTCCACTTTCCATGTTGCTCAAATCTTGTCAGGTTGGAATCTTTATTAGAAAAACATTTCTCATCATCCCAAAGCCGCTCGAGTGAAGAGGCTAACAGGAATCAAGGATTACAGAGACATCTGGCTTTAAAACCCCCCAAACCCTTCAAATTCAGCCTTGGCAGAAAGTTGGGGTCTGCGGGGTAGGATAGTTTGTAGACTGATTGCAGAGCCATCAGTCACAAAGCCAGGACGCAATGCTATGATGGGGATATGTAAAGAGCATCATACAATTTTTTGAGTAAGCAGGGGTCAGTGTCTTTGTGCCCTGAACGAACTTCTCCTTGATGAGATTGTCAGGAAGCTTCTATTTAATTACACACTTGTGAAATAAAATGGAGTTTCCCAAAATGTTTTCAAACCTCCAAAGTTCTCTAAAGAAGGAGTGACATTTGGGAGGCTTCTTTTACCTGTGCTGTGTACCTGTCCTTCTGCCTCTGTGATTGGAAACAGATACAGTCTAAGTGCTGAGGATAAAAGGGAAAGAGCAATCACATTTAAATTCCTTTCAATGGGTTTGTGTTGTTTTTTTAATTTTCTGTGGTAGCTTAAATCTTCCACATAACAGCTATGCAAATGTAGTGGCTAATTTGACAAACCTGAATGAAATTGTCTTTCAAAACTGTTATTGTACAAAATGYAACACGGTTTGGAACTGTCTCCTGTATTTGTAAATTGATATTACTTCCTTCTGACCTTTTCTTGAATCAAAGGCAGATGCTAAAATTGATGTTTCTCTGCCTGCACAGATGCATGCATTCAAGAACACCTCCTCTTTACACGCTGGGATTTGCAATTGGAGTACAGACTCTTTGCAGACGGTGATTCATAGGTAAAGACCCACTCAGGGTTCTCTTCCAAGGCCATCTTTTCAAGGAAATAACTGAACATGAAAAGCACACAATTTATTTTTCAGTGTATTTTCCCGTTAGTACAAAAATAAATTGTGGTATATAAGTAGACTGGGTTGGAGAACAGGTGGTGTTAAAGCAGCCAGTTAAACGTACTGAATACTAAGAAGCATTTCATTGCTGCCAACCTACGACGAGTCCAACGCTACATTAGTGTTGTGTAGCTTTTGGATCTCCAAAAGGAAGTGTGTAGCAAATTCCTTGCAAGTTGAACAGAATAAGAGGGAAGAGGAGGAAGTGCTGAGTGTTTGGTAGAGGAATACCACTTGTCCCAGGCATAAAAGAGAAGTCAACATGGGAAAGGAAAGTGGACTCGCGCCCTTGCGTTTCAAAGGAAAAAGTCATAAGGCTGTGAGGGGGTGGACTTTTGAATATTCCAATGTAAAATAAAGGTCTGGTTTGTACATTGCCCTTGCCAGATGTCAGTCCAGAGAGTCTAAGTAGGTAAAGCAGGAAGTGTGAAATCAGAGAGCTGCTTAAAAGTCAAGTTTTAAGTTATATGTGCTGACAGAGGGGCTGTGAAGATGGAGGTAAAAATGGGGCCTGAGGGGGAGGAGTTAGATGAGCTTTATTGTGTGGCAGATGACCAAGACCTCAGAAGCACTGGTTGGAAAAGAACAAGCTGGATTTGATGAGTAACTGCTGAAGGAAGGAAGGAATGAACAAAGAAAATGAGGATGAGAACAGGTTGGGACATTTGTCCAGAATGTTAACGGACAAGAGGAGACTGTGTGACTGGGCAGAACTTAGTAGGCAGAAAGCATATGGAGAAAGACACAAGGTACAAGGCCTTAGTCAGCATCGTGATAAAGGATGCTAACAGCTGATCTTAAAATTCCTGGGAGAAACAGAAGAAACTGAAAAGTTGGACAAGCAATTCCAAGAGAAACAAGCAAAGGAGAAGACAGAAAATATGAAGGAAAGTAACTGCCAACGGCAGATAGGGCACAACAAGAAACGTCTCCATGTCCAGGGTTATTTTTGAGAAACCAAGAGTGAGAGCAGAGCCAAGGCTGCATAATAATTGCTTACAAAATACTGTGGACAGTTAACCACAAGCTTAGCAACTAGTGTATCTGAAATTCCAAAAATGTGCTCACTTGTCTTACCTCACCATGCCCTGCTGCCTGGGAAAAGTCAGTTTTCCACTACAAAATGCCTGTCAGACCTGGTTGTTAGTTTTGAACATGTGGAAATCCCAATGAGTAGCACTCAAGGGGTTAATCTGTCCTTATGTTTTGCAACTAGATTAGTCAGCTCAGTTTATTCGTGTCCCCATACCTCCCTAGTGATACTATAGTGTGTTTATAAAAATAGCAAACAAATCATTTGACAGCAAGGGTTGGAAGTAAAAATTAAGAAATGCCATACTTTCCCTATTAAATTTTGATAGTCTCCCAAAGGCTTTCACTATATTGCACACATCCAAGCTCTACCGCAGAATAATTGAATCATAAAGACTAACACCATGTGTCTTTTGAGAGCGTACGCGAGCCGGGGAATGCTGCGGGCAGGCGCGGGAGTACAGGAGGACATGGCATGGTTATCTCCGTATCTCCCCAGGCGAATCAGAAAGGAATGCATGCCTCTTGCAGAGCACTCCAAAGTGGTCCAAGGGGCATCTCCTCTCTGAAAAGAGAGCTAAACTAGCTTTAAGCTAGCCAATTTGTGTGGCTGTGTAAGCGTTCAGGGCAGGCTGCATACCCCGCTTGGGAATGTGGCTCAGGCTAAGCCCAGCAGTGTGCCTGTTGACCAGTTATATGTACGTGGGTGAGCTGGGGCTCTGAGCTGCTCTCATACCACTCACATCTCCAGGAACTTGCTACCTCAAAACTGTTCTTTAAACATAAGCGTTCACTTTGCATGGCTCAAACATTTCAGCCCTTCCTAACAGCCAGCAAAACAATTTTATCGCCTTATGACATACTGTTTTAGGAAGAGCTCTCAGGTGAGCTGAGCTGCTGTGGGGTATCTGACTATACCCATGGAGGTGAGTGCTGGATCTGTAAACTGCCTAGGGCTGTCCTTCAATATTTCACTTTTGTGAGACATAGGCCTGAGCCAAGGTTCAGCCTCTGGAAATTGGTATCTGGCTGAGCTCAGTCAATGGACTCAAGTTCCCAGACCTGTAGGGGAAAATTGGCTGGATTAAAGTATTTTTAAGCCTGGGCTCCCATATGGATCCTGTATGGAAGCAAAAAAAGTGAAAATAACAATGGCAAATTTATAAAAAGCGTCTATAATTGGGCACGTCAATACTGATGCCGGTGTAGTTACACCAGTATGAAACCTGTGAGAGATTAGAGTTTGCCACAGAGGTCTTYCACTGACTAACAGAAAAGCTCACTTGCCTCTTAGATGAACTTATTGGCTCTGCAGAGAACTCTAAATAAGAGAAAATAAAAGTAAGAAAACATTAGCATTTATGTTACAGTCAAGAAGATCATGTTCCTTAAGCCCAAGCTTTGTATGCTCAAAGCAAATATGAGGAGCAGAACTTCCCTTCACTTAGGACCCTAATAAAACAAAATTCTGCAAACATTTCCAGCTGATCCTGCTTTGGAGTTGCTTTGAACTCTTCCTAAAGAAGGGGGTGGTGTCATTTTTGCAGGCAATGTAAAAGCTCTTCGCATTAGAGAGTCTGAGGGAAGCCTTGGCTTCAGTCTAAAAGCTTTGGCGCATTGTTCCAGAGATGACAACACCCAAAAACAATGTGTTTGCAATGGCAACACTGTTGGTTAACAGGACAACCAAACTCTCTCTCTGGAGCTGACCTTTTTTCATTGATTTCACTGAGCTACGAACATTGACCAATAAACAAATCTTCCTGAATATCTCTTTTTTGTATTTCTAAAGAGGAGAATCCTGGACTCGATCCAAAACCTAGTTGAATTTTTTCACATGCCTTATTGGACTTTATGATCATTTCAAATGAATTTCACCTGTAATCACACATTGCCTAAGGCTGTAAATGTTGGATGCTTCATTGTGTACAGGGGTTATGCTTTTTCTACTCCTGTTCTAAAGCATTTAACCCTATTGAATCCTGAATTGTAACCTAAACACCACAAATTTTCACAAAAGCATGGGTGCATTTAACTGGTTTAATTTCTGCATTTGCTGTCATGAATTATACGTAATTATAGCTTTGACCTTTTGGATAGGGGCCAAACTATAAATACAAGGGGTAAACACAATAAATAAATACATATAAAATACAATCCCCCTGCTCTGAAAATAGTAAGTATTTTTTGCATTTCCAAACTAGTTGTGAGAGAGTTAGCTGAACACTCATGCACTTCACAGAGTCACTGGTTTTAGTTACTAGAATAATAATGCAGGGACTGTAAATAGGGTTTATGACTTTTTATGAGAAAGCCATGTGATGCTTTTACAACTCTCACAAGTAATAAATGTCTACATCGATTTGATTGTTTTATGTGGGTTTTCTTCTTGCTTTATGCCATGGAATGGGTTGAACCTCATTGGAAGTTGATTAGAAATTCTGACATTTCAAAATTAGGTTTAGTGCCAAATCAAAAAAAAAAAAAACCTTTTGAAAAACACATTTTCTCTTCAACCACATTAAAAAATAATTTGGGATCAATTGAAATAGTCTGTTCTGATAAAACTAAATCAGAACAAAATATCCTCCTTTTTAACATAAATTGTTCAAAACATAAAATTAAATTGCTTTTGTTATGAAAAGGCTCTCAGTACAAAAAAAATCAAGCCATTTCATTCCAGCAAGGTCCAAACATGATACTTCAACCTAATGAAAACATTTTATTTAAAAAAAAAATGAAACAAAATTTCATTGACAACAACACATTCTGATTGGAAGCCTTGATTTCAACTGGATGGCATTTTCCATTGAAAAATTGCCAGGGAAAGGTTTTTTTCCTGCTAGCTCTAATCTGATATTATCATGTACAGCAGCACTTACAGTTGAAAATTAAAGCACAATTTGAGGTCTCCCATAAGATATTTTCTCTGTCTCCAGCAGAAGTGTTTGGCCTTGCCAGCTGGGAGGAATAGCACTAAGCAATGGAAACTATCTGTCAGCAGGCCAAGGTGCTCCTACAGATGGTTAATTGATTTGGTAAGAATCACTTTACAGCGCGCTGGCCCGAGGTTAGTCCTTGCCATGGAAGAAAGTTTTCAAAGAGGGTCCATGCTTTGTTCCACAGGAGCAGATAATCTGTGTACGCCCTCTTCAAACATCCCCACACGCAACTTGCGGTCCCCGATCGCTCGCCCCATGCTGTGCCCCACAAACTCACTGTCAGGGAGCACAGGGAGAAAGCTGGGCATTATGTGGATGGATGATGACTGATCCTAGCACAGTTTTATTATTTGTTTCTAGGAACGCATGCAACTGAATCGCATCAGTGCTCTGCATCTCTGAATGGGCTGACAATAAAGGGACTTAACCTTTAAATTGCGACTCATGAAAAACGGTGGGAGCCTTCAGTCATGCTGGCGGAGACAAGCACGGAAAAGTCATCAGGGTCTATACAAAGAGGCAGTGTTACAGGTTTATGTCAGGGAAAGCTGGACCAAAGTAGGGCTTATGTTTTGGACCGAGGCCGGTAGGGTGCTTGGTGGTCCTTGGCTCCTGTAGAGTTACAACATCATACCACTCATCACTAGATGCAGCTATCTGGAAAGGAGACAGCAATTTCTGGAGTCAATTTCTGTTGCATTGCTGAAGAAAAGCCCAGGAATATGTAAATCACTACATACCCTCTAAGTGCTCACAGCAGGCACTCTCTTCAGCACTGCTCCTGAGGCAGGTCCTATTTCAGCTCCTAATCTGAGTCCATATGGTGCCAGGTTGGAGGTAACAGTTTTCTACAACGTGAAGCTTCTGGCAACAGAAATACCACCTGAACTCATTGATGCACACAAGGAGCTGGAAATATTTCTCATTTTAGATTACAGACTTGTCTGTGATGGGAGCTAGAAGAGCCAACCCTTTGGTGCTGGCAGAGATCCCTTGTCCTCATGGTGACCAGCTGCTCTGTGACAACAACGTTCACTCTCCTCAGATGGAGAGTAATTTCTGGTGACGTTGCAGTTGTCCTGGGTCCCTTGAGAAAGCAGTTGTTCAGAAAATATCCTTGGGGCAGTGCAGTAGTCCCAGGCRACCCATAGGATCCTGGAGTTGCACTGAAACTCTGGGCTATTGCTCAAGCCAGAGCTCTTCAGATGCCATGCAAGGCAGTGAAGGATCATGGGGAGAGATGAGCATTTTGGGTGGGAGAGAAAAAGCCCAAAACAAATGGAAAAACTGTCAAAATATTTACAGGCTCCCTGCTAATTTAGTGAGGGTGGGGAGGATCAATTCACAGATAGTGTCTCTTTCTCTCCTCACTTTTCCCTCCAAGAAAATAAATGATGAATTAAAAAGCAAGAGAGTGACAGAGAGAAAGTTTTGGAGAGAGTAGCCAAGAGTTTTATTACAAGCCTGTTCCTCATTAAGGCCTTAGCAGCCTCACACACAAAAGCTAATTACTGTTTTTATGTCATGTTATTTTGATTCATATTTCCTGTCTGGAAAACAGACGGGAGTTTTGGGCACCAGGCCAAGGCAAGGGCCATGGTATAGTACAAGCGGGAACCTGCCCCAGCCATGGAGCAGAGGAGACAAGAGCCTTATTTTTTTTTGTTGTTTTGAGGAGGAAATGGGAACTTTCCATGTAGGCGTAGTTTGCTCCCAAAAAATTGTTGTTCTCCAGGGGTAGTGGAAAGAAAGAGATGTCCCACTGCTCATTTCTGGTCAGGAAGTGCCCCTGCAGACAAGGACTTATGGCTTTTCAGTAATAATCATGTTTGGTAATACCTATACTTGCAATAAAAGGGAAAGTGATAGCTTCACAACCTGTTCAGTTTTCAGGAAATAAATGAATTCTCCGAGGACCAAATTGCTATTCTTGTCCCTCTTATCAACACACAGATGCCATGTGTCCTTTCAGCAGGGCCTGGGTGTAAGTGATGAGGGGRAAAAACAAGAAGAGCTTGCCACTGCTACTGCCCTGTGTTGCCATGAGGTGGCAGCAAGAAAAAAAAGGAAGGTCCTGTGAATTACTTTTCGCCTCCCCAAGAAATCTCTCCCAGAGTATTTTCTGTCTACCTAGCATATATATTTTTATACCCTCATTTAAACAGCATCCAGGTGCCTCACAGCTATAGCTGAATCCAACCTCTTGRCCTGTCCTCAGGAAACAGGGCAGAGTTAATTTACAGCTTGGGAGAGAAGGAACAGACTAAATGAGTTGTCCAAGGCCACATCATTTTGCTTTCTGTCATATCAATTAAAAAAAAAATCTCAGCCTCAGCAGTAGTGAAGCTCTTTTCCTGCAATAAAGGATTTCAGACTCACTGTAAATACAAGGATAATGTGTATATTTTTAGAGGTCCAAATTTTAGCTGAGAAAGGGTGATAGCAAGGAAATTACCGGTCAGAATTATTACAGAAATCTACCATAAACAGGCAATGATAAAGATCTTATACAATATTTAAAAGATCATCTATAACTAATAAATAATCATTCCATTGCCAAAGTCACTTCCTTTTCTCTTTGCATATTTTCTGCACACCTTTTACCTGAGGTAAATAATTCATCGTTTCTACTGTGTTTAAAAAAAAAAACAGTTTAAATATATTATTCAAAATTCATGGTGTTTTAACTGGGCATATAGATTGCATGAAAACTTTACTTTTTCTGACCTGAGAAGCAGAACTCTAACTCAATAATTTATAGATTAAACTTCCCATATAAATATTCATTAATATCTGTTGCCTTGCAGGATATCCTGTCTTAGAAACTCATCCTTTAGACTGATGATGACAAGCAGGCACAGGAACAATTTCTAAGAGGATTTTCTTTAAAAGACTTACCCATTATGGGAGTTCTTTGCATTTTTTCGGCCAATGATGCTAACAACGCTATATGCAATAAACCCATTCAGACTTCAGAAAGGCCATTACAGCCCTTGAAATAAAAAACTTGCTTTAATTCTTGAAAGCCGAAGAGCTTTGCTGAAAAGATTGACAGCAAATCRCTGCTATCTAGCCTATTCCAGCATTGGTGGTTAATAGCGTCCTGGACTTCTTGAACAGTCATTTGGGTTGCTGTCTTTTTCCCATTGCATGGCTCAGAGGTGCTGCCAAATTTCTAGCTTATTCTGATCRACACATGCCAAGAGGAAAATGATGGCATCCTGGGGGACTTTTTTCTGTAATATGCCTGCTCACCGGCCAGAATTCACCTCTAGAGGAATTTCAGATTTTTTCCATCCCCCACTGAAATGTTTCAGCTCTAGGGAGGAGCATGTCAGCTCTTTGAACAAGTCCTAGGATGAGCGTACAGCACAGGAAGGCAACACTAAGAGGATAAGAACACCTGCACTGGGAAAATATTTGATAGGTAGAATATCAAGTTACCCATATTGGTACCTAGCCAAACCTCAGGTGTCAAATCTTCCCCCTTGCCCTAAAACACCATGGGCTATTTAATGATTTGTGAGGAGCCAGGATACAGGCTTTACTTCTTAYTTGAGATACTGGACCCAATCAGCGTACCACCTGCAAACATGTCGTGAAACCAGTTTGCTTTTGGAGACTGCTGGCTACCCTAGGACCATGCTCACTTCTTGGGGGATGCAATGTCATGGCTTTTCTAGGCCAGACTCATCCTTCCTCTTGGCTCCTTGACCTTGGCCTCCTGCCTGCTGGGCTCCAGCAGCGCGTGGTAATTGCCATGTGTGGTGGAGGCATCCAGAAGGAGCAACACAGGACGTGTTTGGGATAAAGAGGTAGAAAGAGTCAGAAGCTACAAAATATTACGGCAAAGTAATATCTGAGTCCCTGTCGGAATGCCATGAAACTCAACATGAGAATTGGGCTGTCCTACCCAAGAGAAAGAAAACAGTCATTTTATTTTCTCTCCCAGCTCTTTCTGTTGCTCCTTCTTCCTTTCTTTTCTTGCCTTCTCCTGCCTGTTGCCCTGGCAGTCCTGGCTGAATTGCATCACCCTTTCCAGCCTCAGTGCTGCCACCGCACTGAGTAAGCAAGTGCTTTACAAGCTAACTCCAACACAGCAAAACACAGATSTGGAGAAAGAGTAAACTCTGGTTAACTTTAATTAAGTTTGCATTACTTTTCCCAGTAGGACCTCAAATTTAATAGTATTACGTTGTAAGCTGTTTGGCAGGTCTTGAGAAAACAGTTTAGTGTATTTCACTAATAAAAACAAAAGCTGTGTAATAAACCAGGCCTCTGTTGAACCAAAATAAGAAGACATTGATCCTTTTGAGCATGCAGAAATTTCTTCTGAAAGATGACACTGCTGACTGTGTGCTGGGACTGAGCATTCAGGGAAAGGGCTTGTTTCCCAGTTTGTCCCTATTTTGTCCTGACTCAAGCAAAATTGTCAGCCGCTTCACTGCAAACCTAGCTTGAGGAGAAAGTGGGCAGGAATTTCATCAGAAACTTATAGCTCCAGGGTTTTTTGTTTGTTTGTTTTGTTTTTTGATTAGCAGCCCCATAAACATTATCAGCTGATAGGTACAATGATGAGAAGCGAAGTGGTGGAGTAAGGAAAGCTGCAGTTCCCCGCAGCCTGCTTCCCCTCCATTGCGCACACAGGGCCACCAAGCGCAGAGCCCTGGCTGCACACTGCAGTGGGCCGGAGCAGCACCGCAGACAACCCAGAAGCTGCCAAGCGTAATCACACCACGGCACCCGCCTTCTCCTGCTTCATCCTATCCTGGGAACAGGAAATGGCTGGAGGCCTCAGATATCACTCCTGGTGAACACTGACTTGTTAACAGCGATGAAGAACGCTATCCAAAGCCCACTGAGGTAAATCAAAAGGTGCCCCCTGACTTGGATGACCTCTGGATGAATCTCTAAYGTGCTGGAGCCATAATTCCTACAACTCTCTTGTTGGAAAGAAAAGGGAGACGAAGGCTCATTGGCAGGAACATACTGCTTCTTTGGCAGCAGCTGGGTGCATAGATTTATTGACCTCATTGGCACATCGAAATGGGCTCAGTTGTTAGAAAAGACAGAAAAAAAGACCTCAGAGCCTCATGTAATTGCCTGAATCTAGTGTCAGGGTAATGGGAAGCCAAGATGGATGAAAATGGCTTAACTTTCACTCCTCCCTGGCTTGTCCATGCTCTGCAACCACTTTCAGGGTCCCTGGGATATACGACCTCACATAAGGTAAGGCTACGAGAGGATATTTTCTCCTTCAGTGACCTTGGGTCCATCCTGTGAAATCAGATATTCAAAGCCATGAGGGGCCTGATCCAAARCTCACTGAAATGAACAGGAATGTTTCCATTGGCTTCCTTGGGCACTGGATCTCTAAATATTTGGAAACTCAAATCTAAAATGAAAGCTTTTCTTGAAGCCTTAATTAAATTCCTGTGCAAATTCAGAAAAAGGATCATTCTGAGGTCAAGGACACTGCAATTATTTCTTTAAAATTTTGTTATGACTGACTGTTTATGGGGTTGACTCTTCTTCTTTTCTTTTTTTCTTCCTTTTTCTAAAATTACTGCAAAGATCCTTATTTAAACTATAAATTGAATTAAAAACTCACATTTAATATTTAGTTATGATGTGGTTAACAATTTTATGTGCCAGGCAGTTGCTCTTTTATTTGCTTACAATGTTGTCTTTAATGAATGCCAAAACCATGCAGCTCAAATGAGCAAGCAGATGCCAAGTTATTAACAATTATTACCTTTTACAGTAATTTTTGGCAGCCTTTCACTTTTTTGGTGGTCTAATAATTTCAAAACAGGGAACTTTGAAATATTACACCAAGACCAAACAGCATCGTGGATTGGTTGACTTCCTCTTTTCTGACTTATTCCAACTTGTTTCCTATTGTGAAATATTTTTCCACCCAACATTTGCCCAGCATGGAGTGAGGTTTACCCCTGCAGCTAAAAGCCATCTTCCTGATGAAAAATAACAACTACAGAGGTCTACAGACCATGTCCAACTACTGTGTACATCGTACAGAAAGAAGGACAGTCAAAAGCACAGAGCAGGACTCAAAGGGAGTTCTGAACTTTCTCTAAAAATAAACAAAGGTATATAAAATTAATGAGTCTGACTCTCCTCTCAAAATCAGGATTAACTCTGCTATATCAAAAGCCAGATTCAGAGCCCCAGGTGAGGCCTCTTTATTCTGTAGAGCAAAGCAAGAAGTCCTAAGGCCAATACCAAGAGTTTTGCTAAAAGCCCACATGCCTTCCAGAAGAGAGAACTGGTTTAAAGCTGGTCTGAAGCTAATCGCTGCTCACAGGTGGGGTGTATAAGCGGGGCCAGAGCCCATCTTGGAGGGCCAGGTAATGCTATGTCACCTGAAGAGGCTTTGAGGACCCCCTTTCCATCTCAGGTCTTCTTCTGTTCCCAGGATCTTGCCTGAGAGACTATAAAAACAGGACTAGAGATTGAAGGACCAGCCTCCAGCACTGCCTGAAATTGTCATTTGGAACATGGAAGATGCCTGAGATGCACAGTCTATCATCCCATCTCATTAATATGGTCCTCAGAGTCATTTTTTGATGGTCCTTCAGTGTGCTGGCTGGAAGCAGCCAAGATTTAAGTCAGGGTGTATTCATGCACCCATGTACAGTAAATACCTCATTTTCTGCTATGAAATTGCATTGCTGTTAGTCCCCTGCACACTTCTCAATTCCTCACTAAAATGAATTTCTCTGCTACAGTTTTCTCATCTTTTCAAGGGTTCTGCTTGATTTGTTTGTGGTGCTTCTCAGATTTTTTTTATGGAAACAACCATGAGCAACCTTAACAGCTCTTCTGCTTCCTCTTGGGTGTTGCATCTTCCAGATGTAAACCTTTCACTCTTCATYTCCTCTTGGACGGAAGAAAAAAGCTTAACTGTATTTATTAAATTACAGGCAAACCCATTGGCAATTATACAATTTTATAAATAATATTGTTGATAGTGGGCAAAACCTGTGAAAAAAATGGAAAAACGCTGCAAGGTTGGGGTGGTGCCCTGTGCACTGCAGGGGGGTGCTCACACACGTGTGTTTGTGTGGGCAGTGGTATTTAACAACCGGCCTTTCCTTCCTCTCTCTCCCCAGTCCTAAACAGCAATTAGCATCCCCTTGTCTTGGGACCCATGCCCAGAAGCCCTGCCTGTGAAACCGCAGCAGAATGGGAAGCAGGACTGACTGCAACATTGAAAGACACAAAAATAGTGGCATTCACTTGGGAATGGCTGAAGGGCTTGTACCTCCTTGGGACAGTTCAAGAATCGGGGCCAAATTAAATTCAGGCTTGGTCTAAATGGGGGCATATGCTCTTCTTTGTTTTGAATTTGAGCTGTACTATGTATGGGCCCTGCTACCAGAGCTACTTTGGATCTGCCTATCTTTTTTTAATGTGACACTCATTCCTTTCAATGCTATGTCTTGTTTTCCATGGGTTTCCATAAGTTTATTAGTTTCCCATCTGCCTCTGGAGTCCACACAAGGCTTGTTTCTCCACGGTGGAGGCCAAGGCTTTCAGGTACCACAGCCATCGCCGTGAACGCTTGTGGCAGCAGTCATGCAAGACAGAATGGGCTGGTCCATGGCCATAAAATTTATCTCCATATTGGCAGAAGTAGGAGCTAAATTTCTAGTCCATAGTCACATACTGTGGGACTAAAAGAAGGGCACATCTGTAGTGGTCATCTGGCTTTGAAGTTTTCTCTTTCTACCCATCCTTGACATTGACATTTACTGACAGTCTCATTCTGGGTGGGAGTGTTGTATCACTGTTTAAATAATTAGATTATTTTTTCTTAATTCTCAGACTAGAAAATTTCAGGCCAAAGCAATATCTCGAGTGCTTTTTTTTTTTTTTTTAGTTAATTTATCAATCGCTGCAGACACTAGATCTTTGGGACAGAAAACAGCTGCTGTATGAAATGAAAATGAAATACTGGCCCTTTTTATCAGTTATCAAAACTGCTTGTCTCCCTTGTGTGTGTGTCATATTTCATTCTGAAGAGAGGGTACATTTTATTTATTTATTACACTTTAAAATAACTTCAGTGGATTAAATCCTGTTCCTCTAACCTAAACATTTGAAGGATATTTCCTATTGCAAGATGATGTTGCATAACCAAAGCAAGATTTTAGAAGTCACTGGGGTAAAGTCTGTAAAATTTATGGTGTAATTTATTAAAGGGGCACAGTCTGCTACTTTTTAGCGATGTGAGTATAGGTAGTGTACAAAGGCAGCAGTACCCCAGTGAACAACGCTGGGTGGGTATTGAGTCAGTGAAGAGTTAGCATTTACACATGGTAGCAGTTTATTAGGAAAGCAGTTTATTGGGAAGGAGATTCAAATATATAAAGTTCCACTGGGGGAAGCCCTGAATCCCCTCTCTCAGACAGAGAAATGAATTAGAGAGGCCTGCTTGGTCCCTGTGCTACTCCATGCTGTTGGATCTGACAGTTTTCATGCAATTTACCCTTCCAACAGAAATCTCCCAGATGTCAAGACAAGCGGCCGTTACAGATCCATTTCCTCCAGAAAAGATGCAATCAATACAAAGCCTTTAAGTCAAATCCAAAGAGAAAAGCAGAAATGGCAGCCCCTGGGCTCATGACACGGCACTGGGCATTTGCTCTCCAGATATCCCTTTTGGGAGGCTGCAGCTGCTTAGACACCATGTGACCCAATTTCCTAAGAAGCTGCTTCCATGGTGAAGGCATTCTATTTCCCTTAATAATCCCTTATTAATACTGCTATTATTGTTATCATTATGCTCATCAATAAAAATGCTCCCATACACGAGGTACTTAGTTACTGTGTTACAGTAGCACCTACTCAACCCAGGATTAAGGCCTCATTGTGCAAAGTGTAGCGCAGACAAATAACAAAGAGGTCCCTTGTAACGATTCCTTTGAAAACATTTCCTGTTTCTATCCTGAACAGAAATGAGACCACACAAGATTTACAATGAGGGAAGAAACGATTACAGAGCTGAGCAGCCATTTTCATTTTTAGGTTTATTATTATTAATTTTATTATTATTTCTAGGCTAAATAATTTAGGAGGAACATACTTTTCACTTGGACTTTCTAGCTCACAAAGAACTTCTTTTCATAGTACTGATAATTTGCAGAAGTGTAAGAACAAGTAATATGCAGTAAAATACCTATACTTCCTTCACATGTGGTGTTTTTACTCTATCCTGTACCTACTGGAGACTTAGAATGGGTCAAATTCAGTCTTGTGTAAATTCTTTAGCTTTAGTAACCATTTACAACACTGGAAGACATCAAGATTATAGCCTTGACATGTCTAGAAAATATATTTTAGACATTTTTATTGAAATTACTCTTTCTGTAATTCTGAGTCCTGTGTACTTACAGAGTCATGAACTCCACTGCAAGCAACAAAAAATTTACCACTGACTTCAATAAGGGCTGTACTAAATCAAAGGTGATAGGGGATGTTGGCTTTCTTGGCAAGGTTATATGAAAATCAGTTTCAATAGTTTTGTGGCAACCTATAAAAACCTCCTTGAGCAGGGCTGTGTATAGAAGGGAGACATGTTCTGCTGTGTGTCCCCAGGGCACAGGGGACTCAGTGTGCTGAGGAAGAGAACTGCAGTTTGCAGAGCCCTCCATAACCCCCTCCAGGGTTTCAGCTGTCTTAATGTGCGTTGCCATCCTCATCCTCACAGCATGCCAGGCCCTCACCCTGGCAGAGCTCTATTGATTTGTACCCCTGCTATAGCATCTCACCCAGGCACTCACAAACACAGCCAATGCCTCTACAGATAGATTTAAGGTGCACGTTATGGGGAAAATAATTAATCTGTGYTGGTATCACAATGCGATTTTTTACTTTAAATTACCAGTAGCCTGAAAAAGTGATTACTTCCCCTCTGATCCTCTGGATCACTGTGGACAGACTGAGCTCATCAAATTTTGTTCAAGAACTGAAATTTGGCACGTGTCTATTTAGAGAGAGACAAATGAAACTTCCCGTGATAGTATAGGATGGGAGCAGGAGTTATCTGCAGGAGGTAAACAGCACAAGAAAATCAATAATAATTGTTTATTATTTTAATAATAATAATTTTTTTAATGTCTTTATTATTATAGTAATTTATTTCCCTGGAATTTTTCAAAAACCTTCAGAAATGGAGCTGTTTGAGCAAGTCACTAGAAATGGAGGGCTCTTCATAAAGGAGAGATATATTTAGTGGAAATTCACATTCTCTGTCCTGTTCCTGGAAAGGAACTTTCTGTCTGATTTGCATTTGTAGACTTAGCAGCCGTGCTCTGTCTCCTGCTCCCTTTTTCTTGTCCTGTGTCTTTTTTTTTTCTCTCCTCTTGCCTGTTTTTGCCCCCTTTTTTGCAAGGAGGAGAGGGGAGGGAGAGAAGGTTTTTCTGGCCAGCAAAGTATGTCACATCTCTATACTTACTAGCAGGAATGAAGGCAAAAAGACCAAGCTGATACTTTTATATAGCTGCCTGCAGATTCTTCACTCCAGGTACAGCATGATCTGTGAAACGCAGTGCTCTCCGATGCTGGCTGAACATGCTGGGCGACGCTTGCCCAAAGGGTTGTCTCTGCCAGACGCATGCTGCCAGAGCAGAGAGGCAAACAGGCAGGAATTGGGGAGCCCATTATAACAGATTTCTCTGGGGTTGGATGGTAAGTATCTTATAATGCTATATGATGGTGGAAAATTGTTTGGGGGCCAGATGGAAGCATCCTACTGGCTGGATTCAAAGCACAAGCTGCCAGATGGAAAGGGCTGGCTTTAAATATACCAGTGCAGTTAAAATGGAATAAGCATTCCATATAGGCAGTTATATCTGTACAGATTATCCATGAAAATGGAGAGGACTAAGCTGTTCTGGTATAAAGTACATTGCAAATAGCACAGACACAGCAAGCCTGCACGTGCAGCTCCGGTTTGGCAGAGATTGGGGCGAGGAGGCAATGAAGCTGCAACTGTGTGGTGTGAGCTGGGTGCCTGAGCCATTTCATTGCCCCTAACAGGAGGAATTAAAGTCATTTCTTTTCCCTCATAAACTGGTTATAGCACATTAAAGTCTATATTTATAGCAGTACTGGTAAAAGAGTATGCACATCCATAACAAAAGATACTGGCTTAAAACAATGGGTAGTCCAGAGCTTAAATGTCGCTTTAATCCTATCGCTTTGGAGATGCTGTCATTGACTCTTTACTGAGTCTTTATCTAAAGAAAATCTGAGCAGCAAAACTGTAAAAGTAGTGCTTTTTCATGCAGAAAGGAGAACAGAGAACAAATAAACAATGAAATTATTCAGATATCTCAAATTGGTATGCAGTAGTCACATTTTATACTAATGCTTCCCTTTGTAAATGACTTATAAATGGCAAATAAATATTTAAGAGTTTTTATAAGAAAATTGCATACATGACTAGAATGTGTCAAACATGAGTTAAAACACATCAATCTGAGGTTTTATAGCTAGTTATAAACCAGGGTTATAAGCAAGCTTCTGGTCTCTATAAAAATGATTTACCATTTATTAAAATGGCTAGTTTGTACAAATAAATAAACTTCCCTTTATTAACTATTTATAAGTGGAACATTAATAGAAAGTGTTATTATATTATAGCAGAAATGTTGAATTTCTGACTTCCTCACTGCCAACACTTGCAACTACAAAGCATATTCCCTTGCTTCAAGTGCAGTTTGACAGCCTTCCTAGTAAGTGTGCAAATGCCTAAGCAGAGGCTAGAGGCTTGAAACTCACTGGCAAACGTCTTTGGCCAGTGCCTTGCCTAGGAATATGAAGCAGATGATCATAAATGTCCCTTCAAATCTATGTATTTACAAGCCCAGGCACACAGTTGAACAAGTTGCTGTTCGTCAGCTAAACCGTAGGAACCAAGCACGGTCTTAACCTGCAGCAGTGTGAGTACTGCGATCTGGTTTAGCTGTTTCTCACTGTGAACCAAACTCACATTTGGTACGGGCTAAGACTGGATCTCAAGAGTTGCCGCAGCTCAGCTGGTCCATGGTGATCTGCTACGCTGTGGCAGCTTCGCATGCCAGATTTGGAAAACTTTAAATGTGGAGTGCCAGCGAATATGGGTGTAGGGTACTTATGCGAGGCCAGAATAAAGTTATTTCCAGCCCTCAGGGACTTGCACCCTGCTGCAGTGGCAAAATACCATGAGCTTCTGTGCTTCTTGAGCAGATATTCAGTCTTTTTGCTGAACCTGCTTGTTCTGCTTTAGATAAAGGGCTGTGGATAGGAGCTCACCCATTTATTTCTGGGCATATCTTTTGCTTCCCCCTAACCCCTGTGTGATCTGGAAAGCAGCCCTAAGGGTACATACCATCGTTGTGAAGTCAAGCTTTATTTTTTTAAGAACAGGCTACTTGAGACCTCATTTTCTTTTGAACTAGGGAAAGCCCATCTGTGAAGTGAAAAGATACTATACATCACCCTGCTAATAAGTTTTCCTCAGCAGTTGTTAAAGTCAAGTGTTAGTGTTCAGCTGGATTCTCATAAAAATAAAATAAATAAATAGATACCACTGGCTAAGGGATGAAAAGTACCATTTCAGCCACACCAACCTTACGTCCCACCCCAAATGAATTAATATTTCTAATCATGTAGCCAGATGATTTCAAGGGGTACACTGGCAGAGGAGAGGAGAGAGGGTTTCTGGGGGAATTTAGGCCTTTTTAGTCCCTGAATAAAAATATCCCTTTGTAGGTAAATACATGCAGGAAAGCAATTAACACTGTATTAATAAAACTGCTTTTGTACAAATCTATAGTGTGAAATAACATAGAGAAACATTTTATAATGAGCAGCAGCCTCCACTTTGGGGTGGGGGGGAATAAGAAAGTCACTGCGACCATTTATTCTTGAAGATGTTGACACATTAATTTTTACAGGTTGGCCACTGCTATGAGGAAAATATTGAAGCCCTTCAGAAGACCTAGCCACCATCTGATTTTTGATGTTACAGCAAACAGAGTTTTGATCTCTTTGATATCTTTTTTTTTTTTCTCACTCTCCTCCATTTTCTTTGAGGAAAGTCCAAGTTTTTAGTGCCGGGCTGTGAATTAGGGCTTGCTGTTATGCGAACCGCAGGGAAACCTATGGAAAGGCTGAGTGCGTCTCCAGGGTCATAAATCCCCCTCGCGCCCRCCTTGCGCCGTAACGGCCTTAGCGTCTTGCACCTCGCAGCTCCCCAAAGCGCAGTCCTAACTCTGGGCGAGGAGCCCATTTCGCCACGACTGCTCAGCTGCCTCTGAGGCAAAACGCTGTGGCTGGCCACCCTCCCCAGCTTTCCCTCATCAGTATTTTGCAACTGAGAAATGAGGGTTTTTTCACAATTTGTTCATATGTTTCTGCTGTTCAGTAGGAGAGGACTGAACTCATCACGAAAAGGGGCCTGGAAAATGGGATTCATATCT
This sequence comes from Apteryx rowi, assembly GCF_003343035.1. Classification (NCBI taxonomy): domain Eukaryota; kingdom Metazoa; phylum Chordata; class Aves; order Apterygiformes; family Apterygidae; genus Apteryx; species Apteryx rowi. Next base: position 507,616 of record NW_020451249.1, on the reverse strand, counting down.
AATATATTAGTCTTAATATATCTGGAGTCCTCTTGGAAAAAAAGAGCATGCTATAATTAGGAGCTGAAAGTACTCAGAAGTCCAGTTTTCACCTGTAATCCCACCCAAAAGTTCTGTGTCCTGCAGCAGTGTCGGATGCGCTCCAGTGTTACGTGTCCCTGTGCCCGCGGGCTCCTGGCCTGTTCGAATGCGGTCACCTGCTCTGAGGGTTTTGCTCTGAGGACGGGGACTTTCCATGAAATGGCAGAGTGGAGCCTGTGAAAAACCCCTCCCCGGGCCGCGACAGGGCCACTTATTTTACAGTGCAGATAATACTTAGCTCTGAGAAGAAACACAGAATGTACCCCTTCCTGTGGCCTATGCCCTTACTACTGTCAGACTCCCTTCAGGATAAACTGTCTGTGTGTACGTTTAGTCTGGAAGTTTCTCGAGGTTTCAGCAATAGGAGGCAGGAGCCGCCTCTCTGCGGGGGCTGGGGCTGGTGTCCTGTGACTGATGGACCTAAGATGGTGCCGGCGTCCCCGTGACTGAGGTACCTAAGATGGCGCCGCCTGAAAGGTGTGGCGAGGCGCTTCTGGGGTTCGGCCTCGCTCACTTTGGAGACCTGCCGGCACAATGCGTGTGTCCAACGCTGAATCTCCCTGCTGGGGCCTTAATTAGGGTGGTAATTAAAACAATAAAACCTCGTATGTCATACAGTCCCCTAATTTGTGCTTATAGCTCCAGACACATTTGGCCGCAGTTTGTTATGTAACACCTAACGCACGGAAACCCAGACCGTGACAGGAGGCCTTTATAGTAGCTTGTTTGGCTTTTAAAATTGAAGATGTCGGGCAAAACCATCTCTTCCTCCCTGAGTGGAACAAAGCAATAAATAATTGGATGAAAGGAGTGGAAAGCTTGCTGGTGGGAGTGTGCCATCAGCCGGGCGCTTCCCCGGGGCGGATGCGGAGCTTTCCAGGCCGGCACTTGCATGAAAAGGGACTTGTGTGTGTGTGAGCGGCTTTGGGAGCAACCAGTGGCAGCAAGCCAGGGAACAGGCAAAAGTGACTGGACCAAGCCCCTACCGGCCCGAAAAGGATGATACTCACATCCCAAATAGTTCCCCCCACCCTGCTAGCCCTGCATCTGTCTGACCCCTGAAACGCGGGAGCRCTTGCACCAAATGGCTAACGTTGGGGTGAGGGTCTGCCTCAGACGGAGTGGCCTATGCCCTGGTAAAAATCCATGCTTTTTCTATTTTATTATTCGGGAGAGATTAGTGCGGAGAGGTGCTCTGGCCCTTGAAGCCTGTGGTGTGGCAGAGCGTTCATCCTCAGCCCTTCTCAGCGCTGAAATCGCCAAGGCTCGGGAGGGGGGTGGCTAAGGACATTGCTTCCTTCCTGTTGGTCAGCTACAGGCATGGCAAAATTTGTTGGGGCATTAGTATGATTTTTTTTTCCTGGTTAAACATCCAAGTTCTCTTAGAGGTTTACCTCTTACGGAGCTGTCTGGTGGGAGAGGCTCGGCAGCACCGTGCCCCTTACGAAGCACCCCAAATGGCCGCAGGCACCCGCTGTGCATCGGTGGAGGTGCGTACACATCAACAAACTTCTCTTCACACCTTTAAAGGATATTTATTTGAACACGAACAAAGCAAGGTAGGGATGTAAAGGATAACATCAGCTGTGCTGCGCCAACAGCCACCTAGCTCTTTTGGCAGGCTCCTCTCCTGTTGGCTGAACCCTGCAGTTCCTGTTAATAGGACAGCACTGTTTATTATCTTCTCGAGATCATTATAAATAGATGCCGTTAAAGATAACGCCACACTGTAAATAAAGGTGCCATACGAAATCACAACATTTGACTAGCTGTCATGGAGATATTTCTTTTCAAGAGAAAATATGCCACAGCCAATGGTTTGCTGAGGTGCAACCATCCAAACCATCTCTGTGACAGACTCTTCACAAAAATACCTTGATTTATATCTGAAATGGTTCCTTGCATGTGTCTTTTTCTATCTACTTAGTTGGTTTAGAACTCCAAAATGATTCAAAAACTGTCGCTTTCAAACCCTACAAAACCTTGTAACAGGAAGGTTGTTCCTCCAACAGGAAAACTGAGACACAGGAGACATAAACAGGTCATGTTGGCACTGTTTTTTTACCAGGCTGCAAATTCACATTCAGATTTATTAGTCTGGAGACAAGTGTCTCTTTGGGAGGAATGGAAACCAAATGTTGCTGGCATTTTAGGTATCACATTCACGACGGAAAATACGAACTTAGCAAAAAGTAGGAAATGTACCCCCCAAAATGGCTGCTCCATTTACCTCAAAAGTGCCAGACTTCATCAGACTCCCAACACACGTTCCCCCCTCCCCCCTCCATCCCTAAATGAGCGGAAACCAAAAATTACTTGCAAATTGCCCCTTCCCCAGGATTTGATTGTATCCCCCTTGGTACAGTGGCTGGCCCGGCTCGCGCAGCTATTAAACCTGCAGCGAGTTTCTCAGTCCCAGGCAGCCCTTTGCTTGGCAACCACATGAACGCAGCGTCGAAGAGCTGCCGGGAGGCCTCGGGACGGAGGCGCAGCAAGGATTCGCCCTGAGTCATGCAATTCCCACCGCACGGTTCACAGAGAGATGACAATCGCTTCCAGGAAGTCTGATAGCACAGCACGCTCAGGGCTGCGGAGCCAGGGGAAGAGGGCAGCAAGGCAGCAGGGAGGAAATGTTAACTCTTTCGTCACTGAACTTGCTCTAGAAACTCCTTTCGGGGTCAACAGAAGATGCCGCAGCCGAAATCTTGTTCCCATTCAGAGTTTTATTGCTTAATTTCAGCAGAGCTGGGGGTGAAGCCCTTGGCTTGCAATATGGCATGTCCAATGGTACAACTTCTAAGGAAAAGCAGTCACCTGCACTCCTGGCCCAAGCTGTTTGCAGCTCTGGCACGCATTACCTGCAGAAGTCATTTTTCAGTACCTGTATTCTTTACTAAGAAAATTTCTTTGACAAAAAAAACTGAGCAAAGCCAAAGCCACAGTGGCAAACTGCTCTGTCTCTCGGTGAATAACTGTATGCTGGTAGGACATACTTTTAACATTTATCCTCACCATCTCATGTTTTGGGTATTTGGCACTGCCAGGCTTAGGAGGTTGAGCCTGTCTCTTCTCCTGACCCAGTCTGAGGTGCTGGTCAAGTCCCTTTGCCTCACTGCAACTTTTTGCTCRTGTCTAATATGAGATGCTGCAGTGCAAGCATGCAGGAATGAAGGGCCAAAGTCAGCACTGGTTCAAGAGAGGGCGATGCCACTGAATCACCATTTTAGCTACTTGTTCCTGACTGGCTTCTTTAGATAGTTTGACATATCCAATGTTTGGCTACCAAATTCAGATACAATACATTAATAGAAGCATCATCATGCCGTCCACATTCTCCCCTGTAATCATATCAGTCCAGGCTCCTGCACCCATGCCTCCCTGAATAGCACTTTTCACCAGGAGTTGCCCTGCTGAAAGCCGTGGCTTGTGATTGAAGGCTTCATTGAAGAAATTCCAGTGCTCTGAAGAACATTGCATTTGCTAGGGTCTTCCTCTTCTAAGCTTAAACTCACCTGCCCCTGCTTGGAGACATGCCACTGCTGGATCATTGTTTTTCTCTGTTTTCAGGGTAGATCTGAAGATCTTGAGTGTTGGGAAGAGAATACAGAAAGGCAGGACATTTGCTAACTAGACTGCAGAGGATGTCAGCTTAAACTGATTCCCATATCAACTTCTGCAGAGATCAAAATCACCAGCTCACATTCTTCGAACTGTCAAGCCAGCACTTAGCATCAGGATGAAGTTATAATTATACAGGATGAAGGATTTCTCTTAGCAGACCCTAGAGGAAGCCCAACTCAGGCAGAAGCAGCAGCATGATAAGTCAACCAGGGCAAAAGGTCTGATTGCTATTTCCCTTCCGGAGAATGTGAATAGTCATCTGAGCAATGAGAGCCACTGAGACAGCCTGTGGCCTTTCACTACAGAACACCTACCCCACCAAGAAGCGGCAGATGTTTCATGTAAATCTGCCATAGGACATAAATGTCCAGAAGGTCAGATGACCAGATGTACAGATAGAGATGGGGAGACGGAGGAAACTGCCTTCCCCTGGAGGAGTACCAGGAAGGGGTTTTCATTAGCACTTTGGATGCAGGAAATGCAAAGCCTGAGAGCTATTAATAGAAATGGCCTCTTACATGGATGCTTGAGAAGGGTAGGCCTCCAGGAATGAGGAAATGACATATCATTTTAGATCTGCAGAGGCTGTTTCACCCATGAATGAAGCTGTAACAAATTCCTACTTGTGTTCTTCCACTGAAAGCAATACCCTAGTCTGCTGGCATTTGGTTAACTTCTGCAAACTCACCCACTGGCAGGTGTTGAGGGAAGAACGGGAAGATGGAATCTGGGCCAGGTGAGATGCACAGTGCTGTTCATTAAAGCATTTCTCCACAGTTGGACGCCAGTGAGAACAGTTAGGGATAATGCAGATAGGCATTTGGGGAAAGACTGTTGTCTTTGGTGAGTGAAGAAAGTGGCCCTGAAGATGGGATGTGAATTTGATCGGAGTAAAGGAGGGCTCTTCAGAATTTTCTCCGTGGGTGCCATGGTCTTGCTGACCAACGTGCTTTCTACAGTGCTGGAAGAAACTGGTCACTGACCACAAAAGGATTTTAATCTAGGTTCGTGAAAACAAAAAAAGATCCTCTGTACTGTCACAAACACCCTTGTATCCAAGAGGAGACTTACTGGGGCTGTGGTGGAAAGAGACATGATCAAGTTTTGCTGCAGCTAGGTAGTCCCTATATCCAGTTATAGCTGGGACGTGTGTAAACCATATAGAGCTTCTTTTCCTAGGTTTCCCTGCATACAGAGGTGTTGTGCGGATAAATGAATTACACATAACAAGGTTATCAATTGCTCAGTTTTGGAGAGGGTAGAGGATCCACCCACATACCGTACATGGTTTGTGTTATCCCTGTGAAGATGTTGAAGCAGGTCCATATGTCTATGTCAAGGCAATTTCTGAATATCAAGTACTAGAGGATAGCAGGTCATTATTATTTACTTTAGCCAACGTTTTAGCTACAAGTTACATTAATGAGTAAACAAAAAAAAAGTCATAGCTACAGTGATCACCAGGAAATATTCTTATTCCCTGGCCAAACTGCCTGTATAACGAACAGAAAAGCTAGTTCAGGGATCCCCGTGGAGTGGAAGGTGTTGGTGGGGGCAAGACATCCTCTAGCACAACAGCTTAGGAAAAACGGGACTCTGAGAAAGACATTATCCCCACACATGACACCTCTGGTTGGGAGCAGAGATCTGCACATCATCCAGAGGCAGGACAGACCCAGRAACTGCCAGCAGCCTGTTTCTGAAAACCATCCCCAGGAAAGGCATAAGAAAGAGGCATATATAAAATGATCTTACCATCCCTCAAACCCGTCCTCTCCAGTCATCAGATATCCAGGATGTCATATGCTGTTTGCTGCTTTCCAGCATACCCATTTTCAAGGCAAAAAAAAAAAAAAAAAAAGAAAAAAAAAAGAAAAGGAGTCTTACCTCAAAAATTGCATAAGGCAGTACAGCATCCCTATGGCTTGTCTGGTAGACATAGAGCACTCTGTGCTTCCTCCTAGCTGCACTGTAGTGCTAATGTTCTTTTGAGACTCTTTACAAGCCCTGAGATTTGCTCTTTTCCTTACTTTCCTAATCTGTAAAATGAAGATAATATTTAACTACTGCATGGATTAATGTCACACTACTGCAGAGATGTAAAACACCCTGTTACTACTACATAATTACATTATTATGGCCTTATAATAACACAGGCAAACCTATTTCATTTAAGTGTTGGCAAAGGTAACATCTCAGTGTATGCTAAAGTTTGTTCAACTTCTTTCCAGTCTGCTAAAAATGGCAAAATAATTCTAACTATTCCCTGTGGCAGTAGCATTTACAGTAGTTAAAAATAGCAAAAGAAAATTAGTTCAAAATAGTGAAAACAGTGTTACATTTTCATTCTACCTACTTTGCTGTTGCTGAATAGCTGGCATTGAGGAAGACGGGGAAAAAAAGAAATTGTTTAACAATGCCAATGGAATGTAGATATTAATGACCTTTTTTGGGCAAAGTTTCAGGTTTCCATTATTCTGTATACACAGTTGTTTCAGAAACCTTAGCTCTTCTCATCAGAAAAAATGACAATTCTTTGTCATTCCCAGAAACGTCACATTTTCTTCTCCATTTGTCACCTGCCCATTGCTTCACTGACCTGAGTCCACATATGCTAAAACCTCCTGGATCCTTGAAAAATAAGGCAAAAAAGAGACACCAAATGGGGATAAAGATGCCTGACCATTTCCAAGGGTGAGTGGGGGTCCTGAGTGCAAGGCAGGAGTGTCTGGGCACGAGTATGCCCCACCAGTCTTCTGCCAACTCATCTTTGATTCATCCCAATGGAAAAACTGTGTAGAAGGGAAAGATCTGGAGGACAGCTTTGCTAAAGCTGATTAATAGCAAACATCATCTGACCAGCTCATGTGGTTACCTACATAAATGCTGCTCTATGCCCCAAGTAGAAAACTAGCTAGAACCAGGGATGACTCATACAGAATAAAATAGATTGCTTCAACTCACAGGAAAACATGAGAGCAATTTTGAGCTAATTCTCTCTTTTTGTGAAATTGATCTTTCCACTTGTCTAAAGAGGGTGTTGGCATAGGAAAATTTGAAAGACATTGCTTTGGGGAGCAGGCAACATGGCTCACTTGACAAGCATTGACATAAAGGCACAAGCACTTGACATTAAGGAGGCTCATGGGGCCGAGGGTTTAGGCCCTTGCGGGGCCTAAACTTGTACTTCTCCATTACTGTCAGTGGTGACACCAATTTAAACCTCTCTTTATGGTAAGAGAATAATTCCTACTAAATCTGGAGACTCGCTGGGGTTCATAACTGCGGTTAATACTGACATTATAGTCTGCAGGATCTCCAGGAAGAACTGACCCAGTTGACATCAGGGGGAAGTTTTTGCCTTGTTGCAATTTTTGCCAAGTTAACCCGAGTGTAGAGTTTGGTGTTTATGTCAGCCCTGACTTTCAGGCCAGCTGTGAGATGACAAATGATGCCCRACCTGACAATAGCGTGCCATGGTGGTTACTCTTCCACTTTTGTTTGAGCAAAGTTGAATAGACAAAATGAATATGCATTGGTTCATGCGGTCACAACATTTTAGTTCCAATACCAGGATCTCTAATGCTGAACTTACCATCATCCCATGACTTCAAGCAAGCCAAACTGATAGCCCAGGGAGAAGTGTGTAATATTCCCAGGACAATTCACAATAAAAGTACATAATGTTAGTAGCATTATGTTGCAGTAGATCTCATTTTTTGACACCTCTGCATAGAGCAAATGAAAAAATGTGTACTGAGTGATAAAATACAATGTCATGAAGAGATATCAAGTGCCAATCTGACAGGTCCCTGCTTTCCTTTGCTCTGAACAATTTGCACTGGTCATTAATTAGCTCTATTGGATGTTGAATCACCAGGTTTCTTCTGGTATTAGCCAATAAATTTATGTCTTTGTGATTATTTTCCTGGTCATGAAGATGTTAAATAACATTATCCATTTTGGATAACTGGGGGGAGCCAATTTGTCTGTTGGTGCATATGTAATACACACAGGTATGAAATATAACTCATTTTATTTCCCCCCCAATATGCCACTTCAAGAAACACGGGGAAATAGGTGTCCTTTGCCTTCCTGTGGCCCTTTCCTTTTATTGATAGTATCTTCATGAAAAAATCTCACCTCTTGACTATTTTAAAGAAATTGTTTCTGGAAGAACTTACCGTTTTCTTGTGTGTTGCATTTTCCAAATGAGATTAGGGTGCCAGGACACTAGTCGCTGCACAGAGAAGGATTTGCAGCTCAGTAGATGAGGAGTAAAAGGTAGACATGGAGACAAAACCAGAACTAGAACTGGGACTTCTCTAGCCTTTTTCTTGTTCAGATATGTCACACAATATACCCTTAACCCATTAGCTCTCCTGGGGGAGGTTATTGTTTGAGTTTCTTACTGAATTGCCAATGTACAAATAACCCCTTGACACATTAGATAAAAATCTTTTCTTTTTCTTTTAAAACTTTTCCTCCTTATTCAAGGCACTGAATTATACTTATATGAACAAATATTTTTTCCAGCTTCTCTACCCATTTGTCTTATCAATATGGTGCATCTTGTCATGCACCAAAATCTGAGTCTTTCCATGTGTTCTGTGGACATTTGATCAATTCTTTGAATTAGCTACTGAACTTTATCAGCTTCAGTAGTCGCTTACATGCAAGGTGTGATTGAAAGCCTGCTGGAATCAAGKAGCATTCAAGTAGAAAGTAACTTTGTGGGCCCACGGCCTTCAGCAACTTCAACAACTTCAGCAGGAAGGCTGTGCTATCAGACTGTCCACAGGAGCTATCTGTGGAAATCCTTCACAAGCCACTGCGGGGTGGTGGATCCTTTTTCTGGAGGTGTCTGTCTTTTAACAGATGATGTTACTTATGCCAAAATCAGAACTGTTGGCCCTTACTTCATAAAAGTGGGGCACCTGGAGGTGGCTGTGGTTCCACTCCAATCATTTTCTAGTTGTACACTGTTGAAAAAAAAATTGCAAAATCTGAGCATCTGACATACACTTTCACACTGGGAAAAAAGGCGAGAGAAGAACTATGGTAGATTTTAGGAAAAATATACTGAGTATTTTTCCATCTTGGCCTGGCCCTGTTCAGAATGTGTGATTTTACTGGCCTGTGCCAGTGCTCATTTTTTGGGGGCTATTTTTGTTTATATAAAGGAATATATTTCACTGTCAATATTATAGCAGAGGAGAAAATCTTTTGGAAGAGACACGTGTTTGGTCACTGTGCATTTTATCCTCTTCTTTTTCTTTCTTTCTGTTTCTTAGCAGCCTCTGTGCTCACTCACTATAGGAAGACAGTGGCTTTCACGCCAACTACCATCTTTCTTTTTTGCCTTCCTGAGGTGCTTTCAACTTTTCTTGCACTCTTCAACTGCTCAGTGTCATCTGAGATGAAAAAGGTCTTTAACTGCTTCCTCTGCCACGCTGACATGATTGAAGGACGCTCCATTTGAAGAGGAATCGCCAATCACACCTCTTGGGTAGCTGATTGACAAAGGCATTGTCAGCTCCCATCTGGCCCTGCACTGACAAGCACCTGAATTCACCTGCAACTGAGGAACATGCATCACTGCTTGACAGCCAGAGCCCCATTAGCAGAGGAAGGGTCATTAAAGAAGCAAACTGCTGGCTTGTTCTTGCCATGACCGTGTTTCACATGGTCCAACTAAAACAAATGTCCAAATTGACATTCCAAGCATAATAAAGAGGTTTCCATATCCGTTGCACTTTCATTGCACAACACCCTTCAATAGAAGTGTTCAGCTAATGGAAAACTGAAATCGCTCAGCACAAAAAAAAGGAAAGAAAAAAGAAAAAAGGAAAAAAAATTGTCCATTTTTTCAACATCCTCTTTGCTTTCAGATGAGAAAGGAAAGGGGGATGTTGAGAAGAATGCAAAGAGCAAACATCTTAAAATGCCAACAAGAGCCTTTTGGAAGCTGATTAGAACCATTTGTGTGTGGTCAACAAAAAAATTGGAGTTTGCAGAAAATGGAATGGAGACAACCTCTGCTCTGTTCTGAGTCACAGAACAGATGCCAGCGTTTCTTCTGACTTTACAACTTTTTCTTGGCCTATCCGGGCGAAAGACTGATTAAAAATGGGGGCTGAGAATGCTTGTTGAAAAACCTCCCAGATTGTAATCCTAGCACAAGGGCAAACTCAGACTTGCAGTAAATCATTCCTGGCTGTCTGGATCACTTATCGAATACAACAAGCAAAGACACCCAGTCACAGTCATAGGAAATCACACGTACAATGGCTTGCTCCTTGGAAGGGGCCTTTTGCCTTATATTCTGTGGGAAGCAGAGGGCAGAAAACAGACTATCTGAATTACAGCTGAAGGCAAAAAAAAAAAAAAACAAGATTTTCTGTAAAAAAGCCATAGACATGGATGGAAAGAGATTTATCTTCTCCAAAACCATTTTTCCTTCAGTGGTGTCTTAGGTAAAACAAAATAAACCAAGAGGATTGAATTTCACTGGGAGAATGACTGTGAGGTCTGCTGTGCAAGCCAGATTTTCCAACCATACATTTAAAAGCGGTTACTCAAGTTTGGGTAAAAAAACACTTACCCAATTTCCGAGCAGTCTGTGAATCGTGAGGTTCTGTCAGAGATGCAGAGAAACAGAACGCTTATTTACAACTCACACGGAGATCTTTCCGAAGGACGACAATGTCAGGACTTTTTTGCTGCCCTCTTGACCTCTCCAGGGGGGTTGTGTTGCACTATGTTTTATTTTTCATCATCAGGGGCTTCAGTGAACATAAAATTCCTTTCCCCATGAATGCTCCCAAGAAAAATGGGCAGCCAAAACAAGCTGCCAAAGGTCTGCTAGGTGCAACAGCCATGAGCATTTTGAATTACTGGAGTGCCAGTTAATCAAAGGCAGCTCAAACTGGAAATATCGTGCTCATGGTAAATTTAGCATCCATTATATCCACTAGTAAAAGTAGCAGCAGCTGAAAACACTGAAGAGGGAAACTTAAACTCCAGAAATCAAGGAATCTCATTCAAGCGGTGTCCTCTATGAATGCCATAGGGTTAAAAAACTGGAAAGGATAGAACTGAGAGCTCAAGCCACAGGCAATACTGATTTACAGGCTGAGTGAGAGATCTGCTGCACACTGGGGAAGGGAGAGCTTTTTTTTCCGTTTGCTTGATTTTTTACAGGATTACAAAAGATAATCAGATTGCTACCACCTCAAGTAAAAGAAAAGATAAGAAGTTTAGCACCTAGAGAGCCTCCAAAACTGGTGGTAACAGTGCGGCCAGGACTTAATATTGATCCAAGATTCAGATCTTTCAAATTATCCATCAGGCTTGCTTAGTTTTTCATTAGCAGTTGTTAATAATTCAATCATGCTTGTTCAAAACTGAACCAAAATGCTATGTCTAAGCCCCTGACAGTCATTTCCATCCATGATACCTTATTAACCCCCCCAAAACAGCTTGTGTTTTTATCTGGCACAACAGTTTTCCTCCTATCACCTGCATCTCTATATGCGAGTCATATGCTCGCATTTATTTTTCTGATGGAATTCTTTTTCCTAACAAACCTGGTTTCTGTATTTAATCTGACTTTCAACAGCATCACCATAGATATTGTTTTTGTACTGAATGTTTGTAACTTTTTGGCATATCGTAATCTCTTGGCATGCCTCAATGCTTCTAAATGGTGCTAATATAAATCATTCTTTAGCCTTTTTCATCCAAAGTGCTTTATGACTTGATCTGAAACAACGCAGTTGCTCAAACTGTCTAGTGGTGTTGTAATGCTGCAAAGAAGGGAAAGAAACTCAAAACCTGAGAAGGGGACAGCATTCGCCCTCATCTTTTTTCCTTAGCTTTGCCACTAATATTTATGAATTAGCAACAGGGAAAAGCTAAAACTGTATTTATCATCCAAAACTAGGACAGTACTGTAACAGGAGAGCAAGATGGACATGGTTCACCTTTTCCTGAATGGGAACAATGCTGTGTTCTGGATCACTGAGCCTGTAGGTAACTCTGCTGTAGGACAGGATTTCCCAAAATATGGGATAAATGACATGAGAGACCTATTTACCCTGTGAGATCCATTATATGACCAAACTTCTCTAGGAGTTTGCACTTGATTCTTGAACTGCCTTAGAAATAATCATGAAGTTTTAAATTCCTCTGCTACAGACAGGAATCCAGCAAGGAGAAGTTACCAGATTAGTAAAACCTATTGCTAATGCCTCCCTAATCCCAATACTCCTTAAACCTTACCCTGCCCAAAGGCTACTGCAGTGCCACAGTGAACGTGCTCCTTGAGCCTCCTTATTTATTTAATTAATATTGTTACACAGGTTTATCTGTCCTTTCTCCTTTCTTTCTTCTTTCCATTTGTTACCACTGCAAACCAGGAATGCACTGATAGCTCTCCAGCACAGCAACTTTACTTTTATCAGATACACATCCCTTTTATTTGTGCACAGGCCCCCTGTGTCAGACTTACCCTGCATTAGGTGGGGAGTAGAGAAGGGGAAGCCAGCCCATCACCACTGTACACAGACAGAGAGCTTCCACACTAACCCAGGACAGAACAGGGAGGGCTAAAAACTTATATCTCCCAGAGATGCCCCACAGGTAAGTCCACCTCTGCTAATTGTAAAGCTGCTTTCATAACACACTGGTGCAAACCACCGGTGACATTAATTTATGTCACTAATTAGCAAGAGTTTGGCATCAATGTGCATTACTGGTAGAGGCATCTACTGCACCTGGGGCCGGTTTGCAAAACAGTTGCTCCTTGCCAATAGGTGTCAAATGCTGATGTTAAGTAACATTAATGGGGCAGGGAAAGAAAGGGATGGACTTACTCTGTAATTCCCAGCTGCCTAGAATTTAACTAGATCTTTATAAATTTGCTCAATTCACTCTTTGCAGTTTCTGCTAAAAGAGCTGTGGGAAAGTTTTGTTGTTGTAGGGTTTCCTCTGCCAGTGCTGAGTTTGTTTTTTTTGTTGTTGTTTTTTTAAATAACCTGAGACTTCTCTTAAGTTAGTGTTAGATATCTTCTCCAGGCTTTACTTATAATCAGCTCTCAGGAAGAAGGTGACAGATTTACTTTCTCTTTCTTTCTGACAAAGAAAATCACTTCTGTTCTCTCTGTCACCAAGGAAATAGCTTTATTTTTTGAGCTGCGATGGGAGCAGTAAAATATCTGAAATCTTGTTTTTCAGGTTTTTGTTTTATGGAGAGAGCTTTATTTTTCTTCCCAGCTTTAACCAAGCTACAGTAATGTTTTTAACAACCAGATAACCTCTTCAGTGGGGAATTTTTTTTTGTGTGCGTTAGAAAAGTGGGGAAAGGATTCAGCTATATCTATTTATCTTCACTGGAAGGAAAGAAATTAGATCTATTACAGTTCTTATCTTATCCTGTGTTGCTCAAACACATGCTACTGAGGGAAATTTCAGTTCAAGTAACATGCTAAAAGTTAAAGGGGGATAGCTGTGCTCTGAGGACTGGGATGAGATGGCCTCTCTGCGCATGTGAGCGTGTTTGCAGAGAGGTTACAAGCACAAGGCTGCAGCAGGAATAACTTCCAGTTACTGCTCTCCTTATGCAAAGAGGAAAGAAGGAGCTGCCGTTTCCAGTTTTTCCTCCTTTCCCAGTGAGAAGTTTGCTGTCTTTCTTCCTAGCTCACCAAGAGTGTGAAGTGCTGCCTCCCAGAAAATAAGACTAGTGAAAGCATCTACTTCCCTGGAAGTATTTCAGATAGGCTCACTGTTTGAAATGAACCCTAACAACCTCCTGCTCTCTTACTTTCTTCTCCTTGGCTATGAAATTTAGCTTATATTAAATAGACCTGTATTTGCAGTGATATAGAAAAGCATAAGTTTTGTCTGCTGTCTTAATTCTGCAATAAAAAAACCCTCCAGCTTGTATATCCCAGATATGCCCAATATTGAAAAGGGAAATATTGGTGTGCTTTAAGATTGTGGCATTTACCCTACTTGCAGCATCAGAAGCACCCTAATCTATAGCAATACCTTCCCAGCCAGCAGGGTTTATCTGATATAACAACAGTTTGCTCTTCTGAGGACAGATATCTTTGTTGCTGCCTTCCTCTGAGAGAAAAAAATATTTTGCTAAGACAGACATATTAAGTCAAGTCTCTGATGTTTTTTTGCTCACTTGCTGAGAATCCAAGAAACCTTATTACTGCTGAGGGGGGTGTCACAGATACAAACTGTAGACTTATGCAAGTGGTTGAATAATTACAGATGGATTTCCAAATGTACCTCTTTTCTAATACTCTCTAGAATACTTCCTATTCTTCATATAGAATATTTCAGAGAAATGATTCTGGAGAAGGGTGAAAAGGGGATGAAGAAGTGGAAGTGAGGGCAGGATCCTTTACAGAAATTAAGACAACCTCTTCACAGCTCGAGAATGTTAATGTTTCTATCTATAGGGGAAAATGCATTTCACCAGCATGAGTTCTTCTCCTTTCTGACTAGTTGTTCTGTGGCATAATTTAGAATATGATGGAAAACTCTGAAATTCTGTGACATGAATGGATGATTTTCATAGATGAGCTGAGTTTTGGTTCTCAATAACGGCAAGCCCAAAGCAGAATCATGATCTAAATCTTCTCTGGAGGTCTAGGGGACTAATTTGTTTCCAACCAAAGTGCCCACAGGGGTTGCTGAAGCAAAAAGGACCATCTTCTCTGCCCTGCTGGTATTCCATTCCTCTGGCCCTGTTATCTTGATAAAAGGTGGATCTATAATCAGCCCCCTGTTGTATGTTGCCTATGTKGGGTCTCAGCTTTCCCTTTAAGCCAGGAACCAGAACTGATGCCAATTTTAGCATTGACAAAGGTCTGAGCCATCACAAGTGGTGATACTTTCACAACAAATTTGACACCAGACACCAGAAAAGTTTGCCATGAGACGAGACCACCCCCTGCTCTGTGGACACAGATCTCTTTTAGGACTGTGGCAACCTCCATCTCACTGCAACTTCTTTTGCAGTAATAATGCTTTCCTACAAGGGGAAACTCAGCAAACGAGATCTGACTGTGGCGCACTGTAATGGAACTCAGGAGAGTGTGTCAGCATTTCCATGTTTATAAGACACCTGATGTAATGGTAATAAGATGCTAACATGAGAGTCCACCTCCATAATCTGCCAGCTGCTGGCTGCTCTATTCCTTTTTGGTTCGGAAGTTTTAACAAGATGTTTCTGGTCTGTAATCAATGTAAACTTCCCATACAAAATCTAATGGAATGTCCTGATTCCCCAATAAAACACTCAGTGCTTCATTTTCTGCCTAACATTGCCCTGCTTTAGTTAAGGCTCTGGAAATGAAAGCAGTTTCTAATCTTTCTTTCTCACGTAACATTTTGTAAAACAGGATGGAGCTGGCAGGTGAGATATCACCTATACACCAGCCACTGTGGTGGGAGTATGTTGGAATCAAAACGCATCTCACAGTCTTACTGACACCAGCAACATCTCAGGACTGTTCCCCATTGACACACACCTGCAAGTCAGGCTGCTCTAGTGCCAGAACCTGCCAAGGCCAGAGGGACTGAGACACCTGTGAAAAGTTATACACATGCATAAATCATTACAAATGAGGCTCTCAGTGTGTTCACAGATAACGTTTTTCAGGATTGTCCTTGTCACTGAAAGAACTAGTAATTAAACATCATTAAAAGTATTTAGGCAGAATTCATTATGGCATTCTTGCTTCCCTTTTTCTCTGGGAGGCATGCTAGCTTTTCCATAGAGCAATATGTTTAATGGCGTAGCCCAGCCTGACCTCCTGGTGTTTGCCCATGTGCAAAGATGCATACCCCTATCTTTCGGAGGTGTGACCAAGAAAATCCTGAAAATAAAAGGTACAAATTCAGGAGTGATTTGGAAGGGAAATCAGTGGCATGTCAGGAATACCTGGTTGACCTAAACCACAAAGCTATATTTGCATTTGACTATTGCATGCTTTCATGATGAGGCTGTATACTGAGAAGTGTGTGCCCGAAGGCCTCAGCTGCCCATGGTATGATATCATACAGCTTCCCTGGGGAATAAGGCTTGCTCCTGGTGGTGGTTACAAATCCTATGAAATTTCCAGAAATGAGCAAGTTGATGCTGTGTTCCATGTCCCTGTTAAACTTATATTGTACTTGACAAAGTCATGTCCTTTTTAGACAGGTTTCCCGAAACAAGTTAGCTTTTATCCCTTCTCTGAGGGCTGCTCTCTCCATTCATCGGATACAGGCATGGAAATCCCGTGAACGCCACGAGGGTGCCTAGCAGTGATGCTCTCCCAGTGTGAGGTGTCTTAACACAAAATTRCCTTCTTTCTCCCGGGACTCAAACAAAGCAATTTGCCTTTGCAGTTTTGTCCCTTCTCTTGACTTGAACCCAGGCCTGCCAGCTGTGAATTCAATAGAAAGTGCTTACTTTCTACTGAAAGCTGCTTAATTGGCTGCTTTTCCTGCCTCTCCAGCCGAATTTGCATTAAAGAAAGACCTGCGATCTTTGGCATTCCCTATTTAAAACCCCATATATATCATATAGAGCTGGCAGTTCTCTTAACGCCCACATCTGTCTCTGCTCGCCACAGCTGATTTATGTTTAATATCTCGAAGGCATGTGGTGCCAGTCCCACGTTGAGCTCTGGATTGTGGTGGTCCGTCTGTATTTGTTGAAATTGGGCCCAAAGAAGCTGGCTTGGAGCAGAGACTGCGAGGAATGTGAGCCAGTGGCCGTCCAGACAGCTCTGTCAGCAAGCTCAGGAAACTGGCTGAAAAATACTGGGAAGAGGCCCAGCTTTCAAACAACCTGTGGAGCTCTCATGAGAATACACTGTTTTAAAACAGAAAGYTGAGTGATATTCTTAATTAACGATTTAAAAAAAATGAATGTTAATGATGCCCCTGCCCTTGCAGAATGCAAGGCATGTTCCCCAAATTACGGTCATCCCATAAGCAAACTTTGTACTCTAGCATGGAGACCACCTTTTCTTGCGGTGCACTGTTTTTCTTCCCAGGCAGAGATAAGGATGAGGACAGTGTTGGGCTTCCACAGCTCTGAACTGATGTGTGACTCTTTGCAACAACACTGGCCATATAGAGAAATCTTTTGCGAAAAGGTTGGCATTTGTGTGCATGTGCAGCCTGTCCGCTGCTATTTCCCATCAGTTACATCAAAGTTCATGGTGGGTTTCGCATGTTGATGTTGTCATCCATTAAAAAAAAAAAAAAAAAGGAAAGAAAAAGCCATCAGCACAAGCTCTTAGAGTCGAAAGGACAGCTTTATCTCCAGAATTAATGAGCTCCCACTTCTGGTGTTCTTATATCAGGGACTGGATACCTCCATGGCAGATTTGTTTTAACTAAGCACACACTGTATGGCTCGATATTGGAGTAACAGTGTGAAATACAAGAGTCTGTGTTGTTTCCTCGATGATCTAATGGTCCCTTTTGGTCTTAAATTTTATGAATTTAGTCCATGGATGGAATTTGGCATATTGTGTCAGTCAGAGTCTAGCCTGAGAGAATGAATTACAACTTTTAATCATGAACAGGCACCTTGTACCCTATCTCTCTACACAGTTAAAATAGCAGTTAGATGCTTTCTCCTGAGAAATCTTTGTTGGGTTTTTCTTTTTTATTTATTGGGCATGTGATTGTGTCAGCATATCTAGAGCCTGAGAAATTGCACAGATTTAATATTGGGCTGTAATTCATTATATTTGAACATGTAAATCTATATATGTTGGGACAGTCTTGCATTTCTTTTTCAAATCATAAAGCAACTATCTGGTATGCTGACTTGGACAGAGATTACAAACAAAGATCATTTAAACCTGTGTTGCTGGGCTTTTTTTTTTTTTTTACTGTCCATTTCATTTTAAAGGTTTTTATCTCAGTCAAAAAGAAGTACTCAGAAGATCAGTTTGAAAACACTGAAAGGGGCTTATAAAATATAAATTGTGAAATCCAAAAGCAAACTTGGTATGAGTAAACTGTTTTATTTAATTTGAAAATATTTCAAATGAATGGAAAGGGGTTTGTTTCTATGTTTAAAAGCTGATCTTATTTCATGTATCGGTTCTTTACAAACCTTTCTGAATGTCAGTGATGACATTAAGAAGGGGAGTAAACAGAAAAATGCACATTAAAATAAACTCTTGATAGTGACTCACAAAGGTTAAACAGGGTAAAGCTTTGCTCGTAATACTAGTTAGAGGCTAAAATTATGTGGCTCTCTAAAACTGTAACTATCGCTGCATTTCACAAAGATTATCTGTTAAATACATGCTTCTTTTGGTCAGCGGCTTGGTGACAATGACTTATGCCAACTGGCCTAGAAACCATGAAAATTAATGTAGACTTAGTCTTGATTTTCTGTTAAAAGTGTCTGTTTGAAAAGTGTGTGGGAGGGGGAAAGGAGAGGACTTCAGACATTTCAAGTGGAATGGAAATCCAATGTAACAGAACGCAAGAATATTTAGTATCTATATTTAGTACCTGCTGATCCCCAAAGGCTGTTATATGGACAGGTATTGAATGCTGGCCTTGATGGGGAGCAGTGGAAGAAATTTCGTACAATTTAATAAGCTCTGGACAAGGCCTCAAATTACTACTCCAGAAACAAGGAATTGCAAAGAACTTCTGGGGTCCAGTTCCTGTTTTTAATTACTTTGCTCCTTACTCAGCTACTTCTGCAGGAAGTTTGTTCCAGAACGTCTTGCTGCCAATGGAAATGACTTAGTCTGAAGAGACAGTCAAATTCAGCGAGCTAATCATTCTCAGATCATTTCTTTTCCTTCTGAACTCTTAAATGCATTCCTGGCCAGCGTGTGCCATGTATGGCAATGTTGTTCTTTATCCAAAGATTTCTCCTTCCTCTCTGGAATTTTGCTCTGGATGCAATCTCGGGGAACAGTCGTGTTCCTGCTCCATCTCTGCTTTGCTAAGCTAAAGAAGTCTCTTGTGAAAGCAGGACTTCCTTTTCCACTGAACATCCTTGTAGCTTCCCACTGCATTCATTCTAGCTGGCAAGCAGCATGCGAGGTGAGGACCAGCACCTTCCACCGTGGCATCCATACTTTCCTCTCCTCATTGCATTTATTAGAATTTCACCTGCTTCTTTCACGGACAAGTCACACTGGCAGCTGATAATCTTACTGAGAATGAGTATATATGTTAGGTTTCTCCTTTCCTCTGTCATTTCCTACCACAAATCCTGACTTGCAGAAATTCTCACTGTTACTCCCTCAGTGTATAACCTTATATCTTGCAGTTTTAAATTTAATCTCTTTTGTATTACTCCAACCTTCAGGATCCTCTAGTTCTTTCTGGGTGATATTCTGAGCCTGCTCTGTAATGATTAGGTCTCCAGACTTAATTTTGCCTCTTTGTCTAATTTTGTCTGCACTTTACTACTATAGTTGTTAATGAGAACACCAAATAAAACTGGTCTCAGGATGGATCTTTGGGAACTGCCTGTAGCCTCCCATCATCCAAAAAATCCAGGCAGTACAATCAGCTCCTGTTTAGCCAGTTTCTCACCAGATTGCAGTTTGGTGCAGGCTTCCATCTTCTTCACTTTAACCAGTTTAACCAAGGGCTTCCTATGAAGCACTACATATTTTCTCACCTCTGTCTAGAGAATGCTTAAATATCAGGGAAAAACATCATGTCAGAATTACCTTGGGTAGACTTGCACCACGTTTTGATTCTTCTCTTTTTAATTGGTATTTATAATCATTCTCATTCTCATCCTTTTTTTTTTTTTTTTCCTAAAGCTTTTCAGATTACTGAGGACAGCCACAGGGGATCTGTAATTGCTAAGGTCACCCCAGTTGGATAGATTTATTTATATCCTGGGTAATGGACTGTGCCAGTTCTACTACTACTCTGGGTGATTTTTTTCCCTCTGTACACTGATTTCAGCATATTGAATCCTCTGAGTTTTCCTCCCACCTCAGATGTGGTAACCTCCATTCCTAGCCACTCTTTCCTATTAGCCGTCCAGCCTTTACCCCATATTCTATATACTCTTACTTACTGAAAACACATGCAATGTATTTATTTAATTTTGGGAATTATACTTAGTTTCTTTTAATCTCAATGCCATCCTTACTTCATAGCATCCCCACGTCTTCTTTTCTTGTTCTCTTTTTATTCTTCTGGTTAAAGAACTTTTGTTTATTTTAATATCCTTTGCAAGGTCTAACTCAGCTTGACTTTTGGCAATTCTCACTTTACCTCTATGCTTGCTGACCTCTAAAATGCAGCTTCCTTTGCAGATTCATCTCTTTTTCCATTCTTTCCAGGCTCTCTACTTATCCCTGATATCCTCTATGAGGGGAGTCAGTTAGCTCTGGACCCTTCAAGTTTTTCCTCTCTTATTTGCAGTGCGAGTTCCCCATCAGTTTCCCACTTCTGGTGAACAGAATTTTCAAACATCCAGCAAATACACGTCACCAAAAGCTTTGCTTGAGCTGATTTGAAATAAAAGCAAGCAAGCAGACATGATGGCTGAAACTTTGGGACAGTTATTTTCTTTCATTCATAGGGTCAGCTCACAGTGACTGAAAGTCAGTTCTAACTCTCAGTCTCCTCTTTTAGAAGGTCCTTTCTAAGTACAAGAGCAAAGATTAAAATAGATTTTCCTTTTGTGACTGTCTTGTGAGGGAATCTATTGGTGATCGCATCTAGGAGTAATCAGGCCTTGCAAATACTAGCAGTGTTTGTCCTCTAATGTGTTTGTGGCAGTTACAGTCTCACATACTGACATAATTCCCTGTAGTGTTACCCTTTCTAATAATATTTCAGATCTTTACCCATACCAAACTCTTAAATGGGAGTGATTTTCTGTGAATTAAAATATGTGGCACTACTTTGAGCTTAGTACTACTGTCATGATGATACGTAATGTGGTGGACCTTAAATAATGGATCAAGGTATTATGAGGGAATGAACTAGGATGTTATAAAAGAAATATAATAAAACTATCTCTGATTCAGGAACTAATCAACAAATTCTCCCAATTTCAGCATTAAAGTTGAGAAGAAACTTCATATGATCTGGCTGTTTATATCCACTGTAACTTGAGTTCCTGTGCTTAGAGAACGAACATGGTTACTCTCTAAATCTCACATGCACACATTTCTATAGTAAGGCCAGGCTGTATAATTAGTGGTTTCAGAGGTGCTTTCTCACTTCAGCAAAGAGCTGTCCCACTGCCTGAAAGCAGTAACAGCTTCCTTGCTGGAAAGAAAATTCTAAAAGATAGTCTAATGGCTTGATCCCTGTAAGGAAATAAAGAAATGAAGTTACTTGTTGCTTGCTTGAAAATACTCCTTCAAACCATTATTTAACCAAAAATTAAAGGTTTTAAATCAGTGAGTTTTTGTGAAAGGTGTCTGCTTTGGTGGGTGCCTTCATTTTTAATTAAAAGCTTGCAAACTTTCTGCAATATTGCTAACAAAAGCTGAGATGCCTTTTTAAAGTTATTTTTCACTTTTTGCATTGTCGTTTTGCTTTTGTCGCAAAAGTTTGTAAATGCATGAGTAATTTTTAGGAAAATCAAAAACTTTTCTTTTTTGCCCTTGAGAAGAGAATGTGCTCTTCCCCAATTTCTGCACTGGACTGTGCTCCATTTTTCTTTTCCAGTGATGCCAGTGCACACAGTGGTGAACAAAACAGGAACACACAGCCCCTGTCCTACAGAAACGCCAAATTGCAAATGAAGTGGAGCAGCTGAAACTCCCATTGAGATACATGAGAGCTGAGGTTGCACAATCATGACTTAATCCTATGTTACTATTTGTTTTATGCTTGCAAAATCTGAATAAATATTCAGAGATCATATTTATTCAGCATCTCTGCCACAGAATGTCGTGGGGGCCAAAAGAATGCATTCAGGAAGGGATTAAACAAATTAATGGTGGATAAGTTCACTGGTGGCTACTAAACATGAGATTCTGGATGCAATGTCTGGTTTGCTTAGTTCCTAAGCTGCTGGAAGCTGGAAGAACAAACCAGGGAAAGGATCATTCTGTTCTTGCCCTTGTTTTTAACTTTTTTTCCTTAAACAGTAACTGTTGGCTGCTACTAGAGCCAAGATATTGAGATAAGGCCATTGCGCTTTCCCAATATTCAAATTTAAATAGTCACATAATGCCGTGATAAGTCCAGAGGCACCTTTCATGCAAGCTAGTCATCTCCCTTAGTTCTTACTGCCCAGTTGCCTGGACCATAACATGGACTCAAGACTGAATAGCTGCATAATATTTTTTTATGATATAAATGTTTTCATTTGCTTTACCATGAAGCTCACTTGTATCCTCCTGTTAGCTCCAGTCTTGTAAGGTGACCTCTGAGTATACCAATGGGTTCCTTGCAAAGCCATGAAGTTCCACTTGAAGAATATGGGCATCACATCTCTTATATTTGAATCTTGCTTCTTTTTTTTTTTAAATCCTGGAAAAGATTGGTCTTTATTATTATTATTGTTCCAAATGACACATGTAATTTCAAAGTAAAAGTAACACTGTCCTGCTGTATCTTCAGGCATGTTTGTATTTTCTCACGTCTCCTGAAACTCTGAAGTCTTCATATCAAGACAGGGTTCTTCAATCACACATAATTTTATCAGAAAAAAAATGATTCACAATAGCACAGTGGATGTCCTCCAAATCCCTTCTGACTTTGAAAATCTGTTACTGTAACCTTATTAGAAATAAATCACTTTTATCATTGCTCAGCCATGGAAGCGTTTATATGGAGGCACTTCCTGATTTTGACATCATCCAAATATTCTTGGAAGCTATCAATAAAGGGCTTGATCATCCAGCTGTTATTTGCCCCATTTTTTCTGTCTTACAACTACTTTACTAATTTTACTCTAACAGCTATCCTGGGATAGATTTCCCATTGTCCAACCAAGACAGCCCCATGACCATCAAACGTCACTTTTCAGCCTAAAATGGTTTGATCTAAACATTAGTATGACAATAGGTTGTGGTGGAGTTCATTATGATTAGGAATAGTCTTGTCTTTTTCAAATAGTGCTCTTTAAGTTGCCTTTGAGAAAGCGTTAAAGGAGGTGAGTTTGGCATTGATGTCTCTTCTTTTCTCTATAAATCAGAAGTGGTGTTGCCACTGAGCCCCATTCAAGAAGCATCAAATTGAGCAAGGTGTAACTAGAAAGTTGTTTTGGAGAAAAAAGGCCAATTTGTCATTGGTGGAGAAAAATATAAAAATTTCTATGAAGAAATTCCTACAAACATTTTGAGTGATACATTTTTGAAATATGGAACACTGCTTTTGTTTATTTGTGTTTTCAAAATATGCCTATCCATTTTTTTCCAATCATTTTGAAAAGATATCGATCCCAGGACTACATTCTTCACTATTGCAACTTGATCAGCTAAAAGGAAGAGGCAAAATCCAGACCCAGTGGGACTTGAGCAATATTGATAAGAAAACAATGGTAGATACCAACTACCTGATATAGTAGTAGTAGTTCTTAGAAAAGAAAACAAATAAGAAAATGTCATTTGCAGCCAGCCCACATGATCCTATATCTCTCTGTATATAACGGTTTCATGCTTATCCCTGAAATATATAAATGTTTGCAGTATTTTACTTAAATTATTAAAACTGCTTTCAGAATATATAATGAGTAAGTTGGTTTCTGGTTTACCAAACAAAAACAAAGCAGGAAGAAACCCCTTCTTTTTTTAACTGACTAACATCTAGCCAGACAAAACTGGACTGGCAACCACAAAATATCATTATAATCAAATCTGATATTAACAAAGATTTTTTATTTGTTAAATACCACTGGTATTTTTGTGCCCACCAGCAGATAAAAATTAACAATAAATACCTAATAGTTCCTGAAATATGTTCTTCTGTTGGCTCATGGAGTATCTATGAGCAGTTTGCAATGTCCTTGAATGCATTTGTTCTCCTAGTTTATTTGATAGCAATCTACATGGATTTTTTATTCCATCAGCTCATAAATCTGTTCAGAAATGCTGAAATTAGAACTGTGTTGCTCACTTCTGATAAACCATATAGTATTTTTCGCTGAAAAACTGCAAGGATATTTGAACACACAAATTTAAGGTCTGGTTTCTATAATACCTTGCAAATTGCTTTCCACAAATATTTTCCCAGTAAACTTCAATTCTTATAGTCCTTTATTAAGCAAAGTGCTTAAGGATTTATTTAGATGCTGAAATGTTTTGATGAGCAGGAGATGGACTTAAGAACATGCTTAAAGTTAAGTACATAGGTAAATAGTTTGCTGAATAAGCCCAGATGATTGCAAAGTGTGGGTTTTTTCTTAAATTCAAATCCACAGAAATATTTTGCATTAATTTCCCATATGGTATCCGGACAAGGAAGAAGGGAGACAGCACAGTCTACTGTGCCTACAAATAAATACTGTAAAGAAGGTTTCATGCTCCGGATCCATTCTTAGCACTGACAGATGATTTAGGGAATAGGGAGTCTGGCAGGTTTTGGCACCCAGGGGTTCAGCAGGCTCAAGGGACTGCCTAAGCTTTGCTGACCATTAGTAATTACCTGGCAGCCACCAATAAGGAACATTAGCTTGATCCAAAGAAGATGCATGCAGAGATTTATAGATATGTTCAATAAGACTTATTTAAAACAATGGTCATATGCATAAAATTAAGATTACTTAGATAACTTGCTTAACTGGGACCTAATTGTGTGGCTAATTACCGTGCTTCCCAATGCCACTACTATATAGCTTCCATATCATTGCACAGGAGCCATAAAATCGTGCTGTTGCTAAATGAATGTTAGCCAGTAAAGTAGGATTTAGCTTGATGGCCTTGGGCCCACTAATGTCATCCTCATTCAGGCAAGCTTTCTGTTGACTCCAAGAGCGTTTTGCCTTAATAAAAGAATAATTAAGAGCTTCAGGATCAGGCCCCAGGCTGCTTCCAAACAGCACAGCGAGCCTTTTCTAATGACTTTGTTGTACTTCCCCTCCGCCAGAAGTTTGTTTTGCAGCCCCTTGGTGGAAAGAGAGTAGGAGAAAAGATTTCTTTCCAGAAAATGAAAGATTCCTCTAATCCTTTTACAGTCTGTCGTGCTTGAAGCATAGCGGCTCAGAGATTCTCGTGCTCCTGCTCCTAGAACTGGGCAATGGTTATTCACTGCTTTCCTTTATTAAATTGGAGACTTTGGTGGGCTGCTCAAAAAAAAAAGATTGGAAAAGGGGTACCAGGGAGGGGGTGCTGAGCGCGTGAGAGAACCACATGTTAAAGTTGCCTGTGTATAAACAGCAAGCTTTCTGGCTTGACATTTATTGAAAAAATAGATCTTACACTGTATCCACCCAACACCTGTTGAGAAACACTGACCCCATTACAGAGGTTGGATTTACACTGGCTCTGTATAACACCCTATAAAGGAGGCCACTGGTGCAAAAGATTAAAGAATGCTGTTAAGTAAGTTGTTTTATTTCTTTTGAGACTGAAAGAAAGCTGCAAAGTGAGAGAAAGCTTTCCTCGGTTATTTACTCTTCATTACTGGGGATCTTGAAGGGCCTTATATAAACTGCTCTAGTCGGGTCATGACAACACTTTATAAGGTGCAAATGTTGAGGTGGAGCCAGTGCTATACTGTAGGGGAAGCAAATGGAACAGTCCCTCCCGACTAAATGGAAAGTTAGTGCTAATAAAAGCTCATGACTTTGGCATGGCTTCCAAGGCACAAGGGGCCTATGAACAAGGGTTTGCACTAGTCCTGTAAAGTCCCGAGCAAGTGCCTGAGTACAGCATATGGTTGAAGACAGTACACAGTACAGTTGGTGCCTCTGGTGAAGTTTCTCCACGTGAACTTCATAAAGTCCTCGTTGGAGCTAAAAATCATATGTTTGAGGGCTGGGGAAAATTCCCTTCTTTTTTACTAGCTGCTTTATAATGAATAGCCCATTTCAAGGAATGTGTGAGTTCCTATTAGGGCTGAGTGAATGTTGCAAAGTATTTTCAGTCAATGTGTGTCCCAGTTTTCAAACAAATGGCTTTCTGTGTATTCGTTCCCCTCTGCTCTCTGCCTTCCCCAGCCATTTGTGAGATCTGGTTCTACCTCTGCAAATGCTCATGGAAATGGCTCTCCTGCTTTGACCAGCTGTGGGCTAAGGCTTCATCTGCTCCTGACTCCCTTTTCACTCTGCGAAATATTGGTCATGATGGGAACCTCAAGTGTTTTGGAGGAGAGCAAATGGTCTGGAAGCTGCAGCAAGGCTTTCAAGGGGTCGCGGACACTGCGTAATTGCATCCAAGTTGGGTGGAGGATTGACTGACCCAGTCATAGACTATTGGGGCTTGAATGTAGTGCCTGGAGACATCCTGAAATATATGAGACACATACATAGGGCTGCCAGATTTGATACAGAATCTATGGGGGCCCATGTCCCTCGGGAATAACTGTTGAGGCCAGGGAGGCCCCTGAAGACATATCAAATGACATTAAATACCCACTTGTGGGTCACTAACTTGAGCCTTTAATTATTCTCTGTCCAAAAGTTGTCTGAAAGTGTTGAGGATCAGAAAATCCCCAGCCGAAGAATATAAACAGAAAAGAAATGTGTCCACTGCTAGAGAGAGGAAAAAAGGAGGCACAGAGGTAGGAGGTGTTTGCTTTCATCAGCAATGCTGAAAGACTTTGGAGTGGGGAGGACTCTGACAGGAGACTGTGTTTCACTCAGTCATCATTTAGCAGAAATCTGCAGCTCTACTTCAGAATAAGCTCCTTGCTTGGAGCAGATATTATGCAAAGCCTAAGTTCCTTTCTCTGTCCCATGTGTCTGAAAAATGGGACCACAGCTAACACAAGGTCTCAAAAAGCGCACAAAGCAGTTCAGATGCCCTGGGAGGTTCTCTACTGGCTTTGGGGTGTCTCACATTTGAGCTGCAATATGTTGCATCAAAAGGGCCACTTTAGGCAATTAGTTCCTGTCCGTCCCCCCGGTCACAAATGCTCTATCCTGCTATGGTCCGAGATTGATGGACTTTGGGCAGCAGATGTCAGGGTGTGAGAAATTCTCCCTTTATCCAGAGGCTCTTTGAGACAAACTTTTTCTCACCCCACCCTTTCCATGGCTCTGTTTAGACGCAAACACAATTTTTTTGTAGGAATAATTCCTTCATGGCCAGGAAGCATACAGTCAGTAAGACTTTTTTTAATCAGTTTAGTCCCCCAGGGATGGGAGTAGGCCCTTATTTTCCACATAGAGATGTATGGCCAGCATGTGCTCTGCATTGCAATATAGTCAGAGCAGCTGTGTGAAGCTTACAGAGTTGGGTTCCTTGTGCATTTGGAGAACTAAGCCCTGCAGGTTCAGTTAATAGGTTTTGGAAATGAACCAAGGCCTGACGATCCCCAGGCTTGTTTTAAGCAAAGGAAGGTGGCCACTGGAGAAGAATGAGACCTGCCAGGGTCTTAATGCAGCTGGGGACACACAGTGAGACTCTGAAAAGCCTCAAGTCTGGAACCTGTATTCCAATGGCTTCAAAGCCAAAAAGTCACATTGCTGGGACAATAAACAAACAAGAACGATCTGTGCAGATGAATGCCTTGTTTTTTGATTTGCGTGGAGCTTAAATCCGTATGTCTCTCAAATCACAACCCCCAGCATTTAGTTAAGTTCTTTAATGAGAAAGATGAACAGCAAAAATTTTCACAAAGCAGAAGGGTGGGATTAATAGTAGAGAGAAAAAAAAAACACAATACTTTTCAGACACTTAAGGGCCCATTAAGTTTAAAAGTTTTTCCATTACTAATTTCAGTTAATTCACCTCTTAAACAAATAAAGACCTTGGTTACTAGGATCAAAGGCTGGTGCTTCAAACTAAGGCAAATTCTCTTGAAGTCACAGATTTGGAAAAAGGCCTAAATACACAGTGGGGAGCCGGTGATGCAGAAGGACAGGGAAGGTGAGCATCATGACAGCTGACAGGGAAGACAGACCTGGTACCGCACCCCTCTTCACCTTCCATGTGAAGCATCGACACGCTCCCGTGTTGTTTTGAACACACCGCGATCCAGAACAAATCACAGGGATATTTGCTGGCTGCTGTTTGATTAGGTGTTTCTGTTCCCATCCTTCCCTTTAAGCCTCTGCATTTTGGCTCTAGCAAAACCCAAGTTGAGAGCAAGATGTACTCAGTTGTTGATGACTGATGACTAATTTGGGGTGAAAAGTCCTGCATAAGGAGTTTTCCACCCGTGAACCTAAATCCTCCACTCTGGCACTACTTCTCTTAAAAGAAGTCCATTCAAAACTTAGATTTCAGGAAGAACTGACTGAGCAAGAGGAAACAGGGATGCTTGTTGAATGTTTAATTATTGTATCTGTACAAGGAGGAAAAGACGAGCGGGGGGAGGCAAGGAGGACAGAACAGAAATACTCTGGGACCACTGGGAAAAACACAAGTTTTTATTTATCAACTCTATTTACTTAAAATGCATCCAACTGGAACGCTAGGTGCAGACACAAAAATTAAAATAGAAAGCATCCTGGGCCAGGCTCTTAGAGAACGTAAATTGGCACAGAGTTCCCATGGCTTCCAGCAAAGTCCGACGCATTTACACCAGCTGCACTCAGTTGCTCTTCGTTAAATCAAATAAAGTCAGCTCCACCACTGCCGTTGATTTTGCAAGGAGAGAGGGAGAAAGAGATGAAGTCTCTGAGGTACCTGTGAGCTAAACCGTTCAGGGCACGACGGGTCTGAACTGCAACCGGAAATGAATTGGAAGCCAATGCGGGTCAAGGAGCACAGGTGTGCTCCAGATATGAGAAGTGCTACTAAGCAAGTCAGCAGCTGTACTCGGCTTGCCACGGTTCCTGGGTGGTCCAGAGGTGTAGTCCCATGTAGGGCTCGTTGCAGTAAGCCAAACCCATGCCTCCTGGACCTACTATTGACTCCAGGGAAGCAAGTTCAAGTGGGGTCACCAGAAAGAATACGGTCATTGAGTGGTAACAATGCATACAAATTACCAACAGACCATAAAAGTCAGCCTCAGTCTGTTAAAAATGCTGGAAATGCGAGCAAAAAAAAAAAAAGAAAAAAAAGAAAAAGAGTAGAGTTAAACTTCAAGTGCCCAAAAGGTGATATTGAGGCCATTCTTAAAGTTGGCATGATATTTGTTGCACATTATTTATACGGTATTTAATGGAGGAATCCCAAATTTCATTACGACACGGATTAATCCCATGCTGAGGGGCCAGGCTGTGATGGACCTCCATGGCGCACCAAGAAAGCCTCCAAGACTGCAGCAGGCCTGGCAGATTTGGTTGATCACACGTGGCCAGATCTGCAACGGGAAATACATTTTCTCTCATCTCAAACAGGCAGGAGTCTCTGGGGAGACTGGAGGTGGAGAAATGCTGTTTTCCGCAGGAGCCTGGATTATCAATCATGTTTTAGGATCACCTGGGTATTTCCACCAATTTATAAATACTTTGTCTTTCTCCTAGCAAGGCTCTTACTCTTGCAGTGGGTTGCTGGAGAGCTTTTCACAGGGAGCATGTGGACATTTCTGGAGTAATCATCTGTTACAGAGGTGCTAGTGGCTGTGAAGAACTGAGACTGGGAGACCCAAATAGTGCTTTCCAAAATGAAGCCCTCTTGTTTTCAGGCAAAGCAAAGTGGACTATTTGAAACTGAACAAAAGATGTAATAAATAGAATATTTACGTTACAGAAAAAGCTCAAATGAAATTATGGTCAGTGCACATTTGATCAGTTTTGCCTGCTTAATGCACCTTTATTAGCTGAAGATAAGAGCCAGCCGACTGCACTTGCAATAACACAGTCACAGAAAAATGCCCCAGTGAACTTTCCCTGCGATAACATCTTCGATAATCTTTCCGGTGTTAAATAAACAGCCAGAAAGGAAAACAAGAATGGATCCAAACACTCATTTCTCCCTGGCAGTTGTGTTTTGGGGAGTGGAATGGTTCTGGATGGAGGATCCTACACATGGCTTAGTTAATGGATCATGATATAAGTGAAAATCTTCCTGAACAGGAATTTTAAAATGACGGCTCAAAGCAGAGACTTTCTTGTCATAATTTATGGGTTGAATGATTGCTTAAGGAGTGCAAATAATCCTTCACAGACACAGTTGCCAGGAGCCCATTGACATCTGTGGAAATAGGCATTACAACCACGAGAGCTGGATTTGGCCTGAGGCAGATATTAGAGAAAGGTGGCTACATGTGGTAGTGGCTTTAAGGAAACTATTAGCTGAGGAAGCAAGTCACAATTTTCTAATTTTATTAGTATTGGCCAGATCTAGGAGTTCTCACCTAGACTTTAACTGGCCAAAATTTCTCTTGAAGTCAGTTGGAATTTGCCCGAGTTAGGGCTGTGTAACAGCTGAAAAAGGTCTTCAGGAGTAAAACCCACTGTCCTTTATTGTACCAGATGCTCTGATTAAGTGTCAAGAAGTTCCTACAGGGCAGTTTATAGGCATGTAAAATATACGGGTTTGTCAAGTTGTACAACCACCGTGGCTGACAGTGAACAATATTTTCCCCTGCATCTGAACACTATTAAAGGCAGAAAAGAAGACAGAACCATACTTTAAAATGTGAAGCAGAAGCAAAATATGATGGCGACATCTCTGGGTCTGCCAACAACATTAAAAACACATATTTTGTGTTTCGCCTCCATTTCTACCATTTCCCATAAGAAAAAAACGTTAAATTGTTCTGGCCCCCATGAAAAATAGCAAGCTAGACAGCTAGATCTCTTCTTAGGGGTGAAGGCAGAGAATATGACCTTCATGAAAATTAACATTTTGAAGAGCAAGAAAAGTAATCCTTGTTCTTTCTTTTTTACAGGATTTCACATTTTTAATCTTTGTGATCAAAAAGTTGATTCTCCAAACAGTACCTTCAAAGAGGAAGGGACTGAGAGCATGTGGGAAGTAATCTACGCCCAGGATCCTTCAAGTACTAAAGGTAAGTTTATCTGCAGGCGGAGTTTGCTCCTTCGTAGGCACATTTGTAGAAGGGGACAGCACATGAGGTCCTCAATATACTCAGTCCTTTCAGGGATTCCCTCTGAGTTGGAGGTGAGTTAAGGTTATAGTCATTTACGACAGAGCCAAACTCATGAACTTTCTCTCAAGCAAGATGCCCAAGTGAAGACTGCTATCCATTTTTAAAGGAAGGCTCCAAACTCAGAAACCTGCATCCCATTTTTTTAAAATAAAAGCACAATGATAAATGTCAATTTGAAAATGAAGAAAACTAATCAGAAAGTGGGAAATTGGARCAAAATCTGGAGAAAAGATTGGGTGAAAATTATCAAGAATTTCTTTTTTTCTCACTGAAAGCAGTTATAATTTGGTGTCTCCCTGGAAGCCACTTATATCTGACATTTGGGGGCCTTGGAAATTGGTCAACAGTAAATCCAAATAAACAAATTTTGAAGGAAAATGTTATGGGTACATTTGGGATTTGTGATGAAATTTTTTAAAGACTTTTAAATAATGTTAGGCACAGTTTCAACTCCTTTGAGCTATACTACTCATACCACTTTTATGCTTGACCTAAACAGCTGTTTGATAGCTTATATTTCAGCATGTTTTATGCACTATTTTTTTTCATTTCCCCATAGATTTTGGTTATCAAAACATCAGTGCATGTGTTTTGATTTAAAAAGCTAAAATGCTGGTTTACATTGGTTATTTTAAATGGTTGAGCCTTGTTTAAATATGTGGAACTTTCCTTTTCTATGGAAAACTGTATGAAATTAAGAGTGTTCTCACCTTGGACTCTCTAAGCTTATATATTAAGATTTGGGTGTTAGTCATGCATAAGTATTATGTGGGTATACACATACACATATATATATGTATATATATGTATGTGTGCGTGTGTGTGTGTGTGTGTATGTATATGTGTATATGTGTGAATAGAGGAGAAGAGCCATAACATTTTGGTAATTTCCTAGCAGTAGAAGTGATAGGCTATTTCTTTAAGTCTTTTATTGGGATCTTTTTGGGGGCTAAGGTGTGAAATTTGGCAGCTCACTGTATTTTCTGACAGACTGCTGAAGATTGGCTAATTAGAAATCATGTTTTATTCCAAGTCAAACAAGCTGAGGCCACTAAGTCTTCTTAGGATGTTTGTCTGAAACATTTCAGTGAGCCTTAATATTTTCAGAAAGAACAATATTATTAACCCATGTTCACAAGCGCGGTGCTCGTGTAAAGCGCTTGCTGTAAAGCAAAACTGGTATAAAATCTGCTTTATGTGAGCGATCAGTCTTCACAATCCTTCCAGCCAGGAAATAAAGCCCAGACCACATGATTTGTTTGTTATTTATGTAAGTGATAACACTGATTTAAATGCAGAAGCTGGCTTTTTAGCAAGGTCCTGATGGTTTATTCAGTTTCCCAGCTGGGGTGATTAAGGTTAAAGGATTTCCCAAAGGTCACAAAATTCAGTGATGCATCAGCCCCGGTAAAAGCCCCCATCCTCCGCCCCCCGGCATTCAGCCTGCTCCTCTGTGCTCTAACAAGCACCACACCACTTCAGCTGAGGACAGGATTTTGGCCTAGACTTCCTGACCTTATTAATTTCAAAGCGCTCTTCGGCTAAATATATACTGCAGGCTTCATGAATCCACATTCTGGCCTGAGAGATCTGGGGGACAATGAAATAATTTTCCCCAAAGAAATGGTGGAAGCCTCATAACT
Organism: Apteryx rowi; assembly: GCF_003343035.1. NCBI lineage: Eukaryota > Metazoa > Chordata > Aves > Apterygiformes > Apterygidae > Apteryx > Apteryx rowi. The sequence goes on along the minus strand of NW_020451249.1, from coordinate 475,124 downwards.
CACACCACGCAGAATTGAGTCTGACAAAGCATGGGAGAATATGATAGTGTGAACAGTTACTTTGGCAGAAGGAGTCAGAGCAGTTGCCTTAACAGGCAGCATGCTCTCGTGCACCATTACTCACCCTGTGGTCTGCGAACCACTGGTGGTCCATGAGGCATCAGAACAAGGCCCACAAAATGATTGCAATTTTTTTTATATTAAAAAAGCACATTCTAAAACAAAAATAAATGGAAGAGGAGGAAATGCAAGCCCAGAGCACTTAAAATTCAGCCTCATTTTTATTTGGTTGTAAAGAAAAAACCTCACAGCAGCACCACACAAGATGGTCCTTAGATTTTATTTCCTGCAAAAATGAGGTTGTCCTTGGATTAAAAGATGCTGAAAAGCACTGCAGCAGTGGGTGAAGATCAAGGCTGGAATGAAGGCTGGAATGGAGGCCTTCTGCTCTCCTCCTACCACTAGGCACTGGGAGTGATATCAAGCTTTTCAAATGATTGGGCTTGTGTCATTTCTGAGTTCATGTCACAGTGCTGAGTATAATATTACATCAGTTTTGGTAGTCAAGAGTTTGCTTTCTTCTCATCATGGCTGCTTTAATTTGGCTTGTCACTTGTACAACTTCTTGTGGCTCTATTTGCTTCTTGTAAAATCAGGAACATTTTGGTGATGGTCACATCCTCCAGCTGTTCTGAGGACTGTCTAAATAGTGCAGAGCATCTGAAAATGTCTGGGATAGGTCTCATCCAATCATGCTGCCTGAATCTCTGGTGCATCACAGCCCTTTAATATTATGAACAATGCCGGCCAAAAGTTTCTGGCAAAACTGGATTTGGTAGGCAAGGGATGCATACTGTGAAAAGTGAGATTATTGTGAAAAGGAACTTTGACAATTTTTACTGCCACTAAGCTTTGCCACAAGAAGACTAAATAATAATTTCATAAATTGTGAGGTCTACCTGGATTCATAATAGCAAAGCAGTGGGGAATATCCTAAAGTATTTTAAGAATGAAACAAGACTTTAACTGGAGGAAAGCAAACAGGACAATTGTCTGTCCCTGAGATCAGCTGTTCTTATTCATTCAGTGCTGATACTGAAGCCACACAGACAAATATATGCATTTTTTCTGCTGGGAACAGTTAGCCAGAATAACGTCAAAAGAATGAGATAATCCGCCATCCTTTCAGATCAGAGCTGTCTGATTCCTTAAGCTCTGTACATTAGTATACTAGCTGATGATATTCAAGGGTCTATAATGTCATGGCCACTACGGAGCAATGCCGAGGTGGCCTCGAATGCTATTTGCATTCTCGAGATGTGTGGTCTGTACCATGCAGGCTTAAGAATGTTCTTAATGGAGTATATGTTAGCCTTAAGCATGTTTTATTTATTCTGACCATTTAAATCACTATCTCTTTTTGAACATAGCCATTTTTAATAGATTGTGGAGATCATTATTTGTATAGTAAACTGCTCTCTTTTTCATTTTTAACTGTTTTTCTTATATACGTATGAAGTACTTTGGATCCAGCAGAGTTCATCGAGTACAAAGACTTGTGCTGGAAAAAAATATTTGCATTTCACTAGTATTCAAGAGAAAGGTCAATAAAATAAAGCAAGAAAAGAAATCATAGGGTGAAATCCTGGCCCCACTGTAGTCAATGGGAGTTTTGCCATTGACTTTAACGGGGGCCAGAATTTCACCCACGTTGGCCTAAGATATGGAGAATGACTCCTTTTTATCCACATATTTCAAACCTTAGGAGGCAAATGAAATAGAAATAAATCAGTATCCCATCAGAAATGCAGATTTCATCTTGTCCTCTATGTTTCTGAATCCATAAAACATAAGTTCTGGGTAAACTTTGAACTCTACATTTGACTTGGATTATTGTTATTCCATTGGATTTCAGGAAGGCTGAATATTACCAAGGTTGCCTGGACGGACTCTATAGGTGGACCAACCTGAAAGACAGAAATACACAACATTCTTATAAGATGAAAGCACCCCTCTTATAGATCCAGGACCGGACAGGCTGTCTGCTCCACGCAGTAACAAAGACTGAAACCATATTGGCACGGTGCCTGATACAACACTAAATGCTTCCCTGTGGCTTTCTACTCCCAGGGAGAAAGAGCAAAGAAATCAGCAGGGAGACCAGTGGAAGTCATGGTTTGACAACATCAAAGAACAGCTTGGACCCAATCCTTATAGAGAGAAAAAGGTTGCCAGGAACCCATGAGTTGGCTGACTAATAAGGGAACTGCTGCCAATGCTCCGATTCAGGACGACTTGGGGTGACCCAGTGAGTGATGACCATTGCTGGTGGAATAAGCTAACAGAAAAAGCAGAGAGATAAAGAAAAATAACCAAGCAAATACAGGAATCGAGAATCCATAGGAGCACAGGGGGAGTTGCCGCATGAATCAGAAACGTCTGTGTTAGTAGTAAGGTCAACAATCACATCTGAGAAGGCATTTGCAGTGTTCGTTACCACTTCTGTCCTCTGACAGAGATACATTGGTGAGTGGGGTTATTTGTCTTGTCCACACTGCTCAGAATAATAGACAAGATGGGGGAGGAAGAAAATACATAATTTAAAAAACAGGATGATCAGATGTACGTTTGCACCGGGACTTCAAGTACTGCATGTGGATCAGCCTCTTGTTATTATAAAGGATCTTGTGCTCCTTTATGAAGACTGGTTCCCCAGTTAGGCCTGAATGATTTGATTTCTTTGTGTGAGAGAAAGCAATAACAGCACGTGGAAGTCCAAGTCACACCAATATAGACAAGGGTTGGGCAGCTGCCTTCGGGCAAAAAAAACTTAGTGACTGTTTATTGGGTGAAGGACTGCCCAGAGTGAGTAGAGAATGTTTCTTAGTTCTCCTAAGGTTGAAAAATCCATAAAACCAACATAAAATGAAATGGATTAAAAGCATCATCATCTTGAAGATTTTCTGAAAGGAGGTATTTAGGGGGACGTGACAAGCTGGGTGGCTCCCAGTTTGTTGTAAATCATTTCTCTTTCTGAAAAATGTTCTGATGTCAAGCACCATGTTAAAATACTCCTCTCATCTCCCCTTCCCTTAATCATCCTTAGTCCTGTCTGTCCCCCCAGCTCCTGACTTCCAGCTCACGCTGAACAGCTTTGCAAGAGCCTGTTTTCCCCAAAGAGGATCCCAACAGAATATCAATGCCAACGTCTAAGAAAGAGGAGTGGTTTTACTAGAGGGGCGCTATGGCCACAGGCATGCACRCCTGTGGCAGATGGGTCTGGTCTTCAGCTGGACCACAGGGTGGCCAATGCAATAGGGAAGGAGACCTGTGCTCTGCTCCCAGCCTTCTTATATTCTTGGCAGATCACTTCCCTGTATTTGCATACCTCCAGCTTTCGCCTTAGCTGTTTAAATTGTCAGCTCTTCGGAGCAGGGGTTGCCTAGTTTTGTACAGCACCTATGGCACCAACACCTTGATCTCTTCTGGGGCCTCTGAACACTGTGGTAATATAAATAATAAGAAGGCATTTATCAAAGCATAAAAAGGAAACTCTCTGCTTTGATTTAAACCCTGTAAAATGAGTCTTGGAAAACATTCCTCCAAAGGAGTAGAGGATTAATTAACACTTGCCCAGCCCGTTACAACCACAAGTGGTGTTGGAAGCTCTCGCACTCCCTGACTTACCACCATGAAGAGCTTTTATCTAGATGGGCACAAAAAGACACTGTATCTTACAGGGCATTGTGGAAGTAATGGCATCACCTTGCTTTCACTGGATTTGCTTTTCTGCACACAGAAAAGATCGCAAGAGAACCCAAAGGAAAATCAAGTGGCACAGAATTACTTTTTATTTAAAGAAATCAGGAAGGAATAGTTTAGCATCCTTGAGATTTAGACTGCTCGTTGCCAAACTTCAATGCCCTGCTGCATATTTGATGAACAACTTCCTTCACAAATCTAAATCAATGCATCTCCTCCCGGATAAGTGTGCTGTCCAGCATGGGGCAGGGTGTCCGGCTCTGGCCCCACAGCTTCTCAGCTGTAGTTTCGAACGAGCTGCACCATGACTCTGGGCGTTATCTGCGGAGACATCAGGAAACCTCGCAGCTGCGGAGAACTGAATTCCAAAATGCTGTTTGGTCAAAGTTCATCAGTCTTCCTTGCTGAAAGACTTGAAGTTGGAGTTTATCGTCTCAGCTGGTTCAAATTGCAGAGCACAAGAAGGGAAAACCGTTTTCCAGATTTTAAGCCAGGATAATTTGTTTGCTTTATTTTTTTTTATTGCAAAAATGGTTTAAATCCATCAAGTCACTCTTCAGAGTTACAGAGCTGCAATAAACCCTAATCTGTTTGGACTCAGTTTCYGATTAATTTTTTTGCCAAGCACCCTAATAAAAATGGATTAATTTAAAGCTATGCAGAGAAAATATATATAGAATTTTACAGCAGCCATTTCTTTAGCTGGACTAAACGTTTTTGTATGCATGTTTGAATCATTATAATAGCAATAAAAAGAGCAGGTAATTACTTTGCCTGTAAAAAGTCATTAGACAGGAATGGAAATTTATAAAACCCCACAATTAAATGGTACATGAATGCATACACACACACACATATACATATGTATTGAAAAAATATTAATATGGAAGGTAATTAAGGGGTATGGACAGGAAAGGAGACTGCTCTAAGGACTAAACAAATTATCTTTCAGGATTATGGGATTCTAGTGGTCTTGAGGAGCCTCATATATTCCTTAAAAATGAAATTCATTATTGTGCAGAAAAAGAATGCAAAGTTTACACATCATTTACCTCCTATTTTGAGGACTTCAGTGGATCACTGACCTGGTGTTCTGCACAGGCCCTAATTCCATCGGCAATAAGTTTTCTCCCCAACAACTACAGAAAAAGAAAAAAGGAAGGAAGGAAAGAAGGAAGGAAGGAAGGAAGGAAATAAATCATGTGATGATCTTCAACCAGAGAGAAGATGGAAGAAATCTTTTTCTGACAACCAACATGCACCTTTGTTCCACATCACAAACACAGACTTTTAAAAACCCAAATACAGCCAGAATTACCCATTTTTTTTTAAGTTAAGTCACAATACATCTGCAGGGTCTTTTAGAGACAGCCCAGCAGCAGCTGGGCACCCGCCATGGGCCAGGTGGGCATGAAGATTTTGGAGCTGTGGAGCTGCAGCTAAGAGAGGGCTGTGGGAGGCCGGTGTGCCGGGATCTGCGTGGGGACCGGAGCGTGCGCGCGGGGCCAAGAAGCTGCTCCGCATTCAAGCTGGAGCAGTGTCGTCACGTTTGCTGGGAGTCGCCTGGAAGTTCCCATGCTCAAAAGGAAAGACAAAACGACCAGTGAATGTGCCCTGAGAGCAACCTGCCCTCATTTCTTCAATGATGTGCTCCGTATATAGAACGATAAAGGTCAGGGCTCAGCGTTTATTGCTCGCAGTCTCCATCCCTGTCTCGAATCGGGACAGCAAGTAAAAAAGCTTGGCTGAAAAGAGTCAGTTGTCTGCCGACATCTGAGCCTTTCTCACCGGGAAAATTTACGACCCCAAGAGTGGCAGGAGGTGCCCAGCCACCGATCAGCACGAGGTTAGAAAGCCAAAAGAAAGAAAGGTCTTGGGAGATGCGGGGGGCAACCTCCGTCTGCTGTAGGCCTGTTAGCCGGGGCCGGGCTGTCCCCGTCGTCCCCCTGGCGCAGCCCCCGGGACCCGGCGTCTCGGCATCCCCGCTTCGGTCACGGGCAGCGGCTGCGAGCTGCCACCCCCTGCCGCTGCAGCAAGTCGGGTCTTGGGAAAGAGGAAGGAGCGCTGCCTCTGTTTAACTACTCAGCTTCTCCTCCTCTCGGGAGAAACATATTCAGGAAAGATTCAGGAATATATATTGCTGGGAGTGAAACTGTGAGAAGAGATGGGCTCCCGTCACCTGAGAGCAGAGCAGGGGGACCGCCGGGTTTCGCTTCACGTAGGTGGTCTGGGTCAGTATTAATGAATAAAGGGGAAATGAAAAGAAAAAGGCCAGGGGAGAAAATCGTTCCTTTTTTACTCAGCCACCACGGTACAAAAGGATTATTCTTGAACTTCTATTTTAAAATCACTGTCAGTCCTTGAAACCAGTTATTAGATGTAAAAAGATGCAGCATATGCGCAAAAGTAAAACCTAGGGGTTCATTTAAATGTTCAATTCAAAGAAAATTTAAAAAAAAACAAGCTTCAAGAAAAATAATCACAAACAAGTGACATTTGCCAAATTCATATCGGTTTCTCTTCTATCCAAGGGCAATGTTATTTTCCCATTTTTGGAAAAGCTTTGGACTGACATTTGTTTATAATATCTTATTAGAATTTACTAAAATATTTTCAGCATAAGACCCATGGCGTCAATTCATCTTTCCTCACTAAACCAATAAGCACGTATTAAGGCACAATGCATTGGACTTCCTGTTTACATCAGCAGATGGCAAATTAATGCTCGCTCATGCCTCGTATGTATTAATATAGCCTTTTCCCACATAATCCATAAATGAAACCCAGATGGAAAGAATTAGTCTGAAATCTCTCCCTTTCCCCACCGCCCAAAAAATGGGGGGCCATGAGTTTTGGTAGCACTGATGACACTGCAAAATTGTTCTGTGATTCTTTAATTCTTAAGAATATTGCTGTTTCCCAATGCCAATATACTATTATATAGCTAATGTAATACAGCATATAATATATTATGTCTCATACGCTACTGGTCTGCCTTTAAGAAGAGGGATATTCAGAAGAAACTACTGCAAATTTGTAAAGCTGAAAAACAACAGATCCTAATCCGAACCCCAGTGAATTCAGTGGAAAGACTCCCAAAAAACAGACATGGGATAAAACTTTCCAAAATCTTACAAACCTAGACTGAATTTAGACTGTAAGCTCTTACATCGTTTATATGCTTTTGACAGTGGGCTCTCTGCATGTAAGAATATGTGCTATATTCTACTTTCAGGGGAACGACTTTTCACGAGACGCCTGTGATGTCTTTTATAGGCAGCTGCTTCAAAGGTTTGGATTGCTCTTTCTTACAGCATCACTGCCAGATGCCAGACTATGCAATCACAATATTATCAGTCACATTTTAGTCAGGCTGACACTTCAAGTTGTTTCCCTCTGTATATCTGTTCGGGAGTTTACAGGACTTAAAGCATAATTAAACTCAGGAGGCATTTTCCATGCGATGCAGAAGTGAGAGACCTATAACACGAGCTTGCACCCTGAGAAGATGCGCTGGAAAGAGCGTTGGGTTCAGCCTGGCTCGGAGCGCGGTAAGTCCCGTGGGGACCCGCTTTCGAGTAAATTGGTGAGCAGCCTGGCAGCGCTGAATCTAATTAATGCCAACAACAAATCTGTCTCTCCTTCTCCTCCACTCCAAATTGCTTGTGCCTCCGAGGCACACCTGCCCTATTAGCAATATTCACCATTTCTCAGGCCTCAGAGGTGCACCCCAACTTTTTGCAGTCCCCTCTCCACCTCCTGCTTCCCTCTGTCACCTCCAGAGATGTTGCATACATCCACCCTTTACTTCTGGGTAAGGATACCTCAAATTGTTCAATTTTTGCAACCACAATTACGTCGTGGCCAATTCCCAGTCATCCTTCCGGGAAGAGCTGAACCTTAAGTGAGTCTGTGCTTGCATAAAATCTTTCTACATTGAGAATGAATTTTACCTATATAGGGCTGGCCAGTGCATAGCATGGGAAAAATTCACCAAAGGGGATTTAAGATCTGGTCCAGCTACACATTAATCTCATCCTAGTAAAAGCAAAACCACAGATACATTAGTTTAATCCTCAATTATTAAATTGCTTAAAGGAGTTTACGGCCATGGGGAACGCTGAAACATTTTAGACACAATGCCAGTAATTTGTCTGAAGGTCCTGCACGCTGCTACACGCACTGAACTATCCGTGAACTTGCGATTGCTTCAGCTTTCCCAGCGGCCAGGTAACACAGCACCGGCAGGTCAGACCAGGAGGAGTTCGAATCTCACGGGGGAGAAATCGCCTCGCGGAGACTGGCTCGGCAAAACGCGGCGGCGGGCACCGCTCCGAACCCCTGTGCCCAGGGTTCAGCCCCGAGCCGATAGAAATCTAAGGCAAGAAGCCTCCTCTTTTCGGTTTTATGTGCTCACACCCAGCTTGAAGCAGCGCATCTTCTGCGGACATTTTATTCAGAAGCCAGGGAATGCGGTGATGGGAGGACTCTTTCTTTAGTGGTTAGCTAATGGGAAAAACTGAAAGAGCAAAATTAATCATCATGAAAATTGCAATATTTTCAAAAGGTTTTTTATGTTTACGATTTTTAAGTTCTTTGATTTCTTTTAAAAGCATTATAATACTCAGAAATGTTATTGTTCTGTTTGAATCTGGGTGTTTTCTTTCAGAACATTTCTTTTTTAACTTGATAAACACCCCTCTCAGTGAGGAAACTGAGCAATCCAGGTGGGCAACGAAGAAAAAAGATCCAAACTGAAAACCAAATGAAAAACAAGAATCAAAGAGAGCAAATGAAAATTTTCAAAAATATAGATGTAAATCCCAATTTAGCAATGAGCAGTGATCTTTGGCTTAACCATCAAAAAAGAGAAAAAACTCTGGACAATCAAAATGTTTGCAAGAAAATCTGAAATGAAAATATTCGTCTCTAGCTCACTAAGTATCCAGGTAGGATCCGGTGAAGGGCTCATTGTTTCTCATTCACAAATACTCTGAGAAAAAGGGAAAAAGAAAAGAATTATGCAACTCGTGTCTGAGAAGTTAATTGTTCAAGGAAACAGAGTTTCCTCCAAGACTGATAAGTACTATAGGCTATTTCAAACAGTTGGGTAGTAAATCAAGTAGGAGAGCTGTTGTATTATACAATGAAATCAAAGTGATTTGCAGAACCTTAAATGTGTCTTCGTTATCCTTAATCCTACACCATTAAATTAAGGAGGAACTCTGATAAGGTTTTCAGACAGTGACAAGGGAAAAGGAAAACTGCAGACATTTTTATTTAAAGCATTTTCCCTCAATGCTTTTGGTTAAAAAATATAATGAAATATYGTAAATACTTTTATGAGGTTATAATAAAAAAAAACTTTAAAACCTAGGCTTTATCACGAGTGGAGAACCAAACAGACAGAGCCATGCTGCTGTCCTGGATAAAGAATGAATATTTTATATCTTAGTATGCTTTATGCTGACATAAATATTCACAGCAACGAATGCAGAATATTTTTAAGAAACAAACCATTATTGTAAAGTGGCACATAAGGCACATTTAAAATATTATTTAAAAAACTAGCTTTTCTGTAACCAGTATGAAAAGAGAAAGGAATAGTATTTTATCAATTATTTATGTTTCCCTTAAACCTCAAAAAGATCTGTCATTTGTACTTTTAAAACAATACATAATATAGACACACATTACACCAGATCTGTGTTGTGTATAGATATCTTCACAGTTGTTCATAAAGATATGATGTAGTTAATGCATGTAGCGGGTGTGCTAGGATAGAGAATTGTGAATACACATCTATAGATCTCTGGTGTGAATGAAGCTGATCTGTCTACTTCACGCTACAGACTATAGACTTAAGGACATTATATGTGCATATATGTGTATTTCTGTACAGACAACTAGACACACACGTGTATAGAGACACAGAAGGAAATTCAGGGCATCGGGCACGACTTTACTTTCGTTTTTTCAGGCTGCTGGTTTCATTTCCCTGGCAGGGAGAGGGCGTTGCTGCCTTTCTGGTTCAGTCTGGACTTTGCCAGCCGCATGGAGATTTTCCCGGTAACAGATGATTTTCTCCGTTAAATCAAGATGGGGCTGCGAGTGCCGTTAAGTCCGCACATCTCTGTGTGCCGTCGAGCAGGACGGGGGCCGCCCGACACGCCGAGTGCTATTTTTCTCTCCGTTTCAATGYAAGCGATGTTTTTCTCTGGTTCAGTGCCACCCGTGGAGCTCAGTGAGACGCCAGCGGGGCGAGGGGAGAGCGGGATTTGAATCCAGGTGTGAAGGGTGGCCATTTATTTCTGACCGACTCCGGTGACCCCGCGTGGGAGCGGCTCTCCGGGCGCAGGGTCCTGTGCAGCAGGAGCTGACTGCGGACGAGGGGTTGCGACTATTGCCGACAGTAAAATGCTGTCTGGGCAGACCGTAACCTGAAGAGTTTATAAAACATCCCGCTCCAGAATGCAGGAAACRCTGCTTTAATTCTTCTGAACGGGATTAAAAGAAACATATGCTAATAGAGGGATCGCTGTTAGCGCAGCTGCTGTGTACAACCCCGTGTAGCAGTGACAGAAAAGCCATAACTCACTGCTACTAGTGAGCTTTCTGCTATTTATTTATTGAGTTCAGCCAACAGACTTCTAAGTGATTTAGATGTTCCTCAAGATAAAAACAGTATAGCAGTCCGGATTTTTACGAATCTGACATTGCATCAGCAACTGAAAGAGAGCAAGTTGGAGGGCAGAGGGGGAAATGACTTCTGTGTTGATGGTCGCGGTTTAGTCTTCCTGCTAACCAGCGTTAGCGAAGACCAACAAGTTTTACCGCTATTTAGGCATGTCTTTTATTTGCTTTCGATACAGCAAAAGAGATGTATGTGTGAACAAAGGACTTGAGTAACAGGCTAGCGGAATGGTAAACGTTCTCCGAGATGCCAAATAAAAAGAAAAGTGACAAACGGCAAGAGTCAAAAGACGGGAGGCCTTAGGGAAAGGGGAAAAAAATCAATTACTAAAAGGAATAAAAATGTCACTGAAGTGACATGACCAGAGGATGACAGGAATTCCAAATATAAGGGATTTAACAGTGAAGGACAGATTCCTTTTTCTTTTTCTTTTTTTTTTTTCTTTTTTGACTTAAAAGCAAAATATAAGTTAACTCTGATGAGCATTTTTGAACTTTGAACTCCCTGACCTTTAAAGCCTCCAAAATAAACCCCAGCCGACTGGGAAGAAACGGCAGCAAAGAGCGGAGTCGGTCCCGGGGGGCGGCTCCGTTCCCGCACCCGCTGCAGCGCTCGGCTTTGGGCAGCGCGAGCACGGAGGCAGCAGGTCCCGAGCGAGCGGCCGGCGGCCAAACTCGGCTCCCGCGCCCCGGTCTCCCGCTGGAGTTACCCGGTGGCTTTTTTCAGGATTATTCCAGTGTTACAGGAGTGGCTGAAAGAATTAGGCTGGGACGACAGACTGTTATTATCYTTGTTTTACAGTAAATGCAAGAAAGGCCGTGTTTTGCCCCGGTTTGCACCCTTCTTCCCTCCCCCAATTTGTCCGAGTGAGGTTGCAACACAGTATTAATCTCAGAAGAATTTATGCCAAGTTATAAAATACACAGAGCCATGTTACATTAGAGACCTTTAAATCCAGCCTAGCTGAAAAAAAGCTGTTTTCGATCACTCCTTAAGCAACTGTGAGCTCCAGAGGAGTAAAACTGTCGCCCTTTCTAGCACAGTTTTAGCCAAGTTCCTGGGAGCAGACGTCCCCTCGCCAGCGGCGATGCTGGTATTCGCTGCTGCCTGGGGCCAGCCTGGGCTACAATCCACAGCAGTTTGGGGCAATCCAAATATTTTCCGAGCAGAATTAGCTAGAGATGTTTAATAAGCACATTATCGCATCTCTATCTTCACGTGGTAACGGTAGCTTATCAGCATGAGAACCGTAAATGCCAGAGCTCRTGTTGACCTGTCCTTAAACCTTAACCTCTGCAAAAGGCTCGGTGCACTAAGAGAGAGAAGAGGAAGCTCCGCAGAGCCAAAACCTCACCTCTTGTGCGCTGGGCTTGGTGGGGCATTTTTGCACTGAGCGAGAAAGAGGAAATCTGTGTTTACAATGTCTGCCGAGCTTTACGCGCGCCCTCCCTACCTGGGCTGCGTACTCATAAAGTATATAATAGTGCCATCTACTGACATTGCATCTGAATACGCTCCCCGGCCGGCCGAGACAGCTGCAGCATACATAGCATGAGACCGCGAGAGCTGATTTTTCTGTCCCTTCATTTTTGTATGAACTCTCTAGCTGGGGCATGTTGCTCCGATGGTGTTAAAGGAGAGGTAAACTGATATGGGAAGCAAATATGCTGATACCTGCAGGACTGTTGTAAGAGATTGAAATTACAGATGTCAGTCCAGAGACCCTAACAGGAAGGCGAAGATATGGTGGYGGTCTGGATTTTCCTCTGCAAAATATAGGAAGACGGAGCTAAGGGACATGGGGCATGAGAAGACAATTATTTGTCTTCAGCAGTGCTCAAAAGCTCCAAGCAAGAAGGYGTGTTGTTGTGCAAGGTGTACATGAAATCCCTTGTCATGTTAATTAAGACAAGAGGAAACACCTGAAAGGAAGGACCAGAGACAAGGCAATATTGCTCGTGGCAGAAACACGATTGGTGCCACCAGCATCTTACATGTGGGGAAAAAAAACGTACTTGGTGGTTGCACGCCTGGGAAGGAAGATGAATCGTCTACTGTCATCCACTGTCATCTAAGGTACTTTGCAGAAAGTTAAGGTATTTACAGATTTACATTTCCCAGAAAGGTTAAAAAAAGGAGGAAAGGTAGCATGCTTTCCCTGATTTCTAGGTCACTGGTTAACGATGCCCAGCCAGCATCACTACTGAACTGAAAACTGATTTCTGGTAACACCAGTCACGGAGTAAAATTGAGATCAGCTACAAAGGTAGAAATACCCTGCAGACTTTCACCAGTGCTGATAACTAGTCTGTCACCCAAATGCCAATCACAATAGTAAAATAATGTACCACTTTCATAACTAATACTTCCRAAAAGTGTTTATTTAGAGAGATATATATCTAACCTAGGTTTTCAAAGCATCTAAACTACATAGCAAAAATGTGTACGCATCCCAGGACAACCTTAATCTGGGGCTAAATTCAGCTTGCAGTACCCAAAGTAGCGTGTCCCGCAGGCTGGTTTTTGGAGGAGCTATCTGTTTTCCAGAGCCCAGCAGAGTTACTGAAAACCTGGCATTTTCCGCGGTTTCTCTTGCTGGGTCAGGCGTGTCCCATCCCTCTGGCACGCGGCTCTCCCAAGGCTGGTGTGAGCAAGCAGCACCTCCAGCCACTGCGGGCGCTGCTGCTGCTGCCTCCTGCTCCCACCATCTGATTGCAATGAGCTTTGGCTCCTCATACACGAGTCCCTGAGCGACAAATGAATCTGGGTAACTTTCCATTTACCAGCATCCTCAGAAGAGGATATGCAAGCGCTTGATTACAGCACGTTATCAGATACCAGCAGTGGGATTTTTCCCCTCTCCCATTGTTTTTACGACCAGGATAAGTTGTTATAATCTTTATTTTACAAGACAGCAAGTGCTGGCCAGGCTGACTGAGCTGGATTCCTGATTGCCGTGACTTCCCTGCAGGTATAAAGGGCAGTGATTTAGGGCAGGGGAAATTCATATTAACCATAAATATCTTAATAACCAGCCAGCTGGAGGAGAGAGYGGGCTACGCATCCAATGCGGACTAATTGCTGTTTAACGGGCAGGCATCTGCAGTATTTGTCGTAACAAGGCTTTTGGCAGAGGGTGTTGCTGAGGTTATAGAAAGGGCTTTTAATCTGTAAGAGGAAACATGCCACGCCGGAGCCGACTGCTGCTCTGCGCTCAGCCCGCTAGCCTACATCCCTCAAGAGCTGATCAGCTCGGGGTAGACAGAGAGACGCAGCCTCCCGCCCCCGGCCAGCAACCAGAGCCGAAACACCGAGCCGCAGCGAGGGCCGGGCCTGACACCGTGCCCAGGTCCCTGTCAGCGCGGCCAAGAAAGGGCCTTGCATCTCCTTGCACCTCCAGAGGAGAGTGGCAGCGTTTGAGGCCATTGCTTCAGCGCTGGGGATATTGGAGCAGGGTTTGAAGCTGTGTCCTCCGACCTAAGTCCTCTTGGTGCCGCTTGCTTCGTGTCCCAAAGAGGGAGTAAATCTGTACGCAGCACTGTTTTCAGCCCAGCTGAACGTGCTCCCGCAACGCCGTAAGCCCGCCGTGCAACCGGAGGCTTGCCGATGTAACACATCTCCAGTACGCTGGGTCTCTTCCATGCAGGAAGGCTTACAAGTAGTTTGCTGCAAAACTGGGAGAGGAAATGGAGGGTTAACCCCAGGATACCGTGGGTTTTCTACATGAGCTTCCTGCACAGGGAGATGGGAGGGCTGGAGGCACAGCCTCGCTGTGCATGACCGCCCTCCCGGCCCTGTTTCCCAAAGGAGCTCTTTCTTACCAGGTTGCCCCATCGCTCTTTCGATCTTAATCCAAGAGAGACCATTCGTTGGAGCAATGCCTTCCCCCAGATAGCTACCTCCCCGTTCCTCTCTTAGCTCAAACTTCAAAGGACCCCCATCCCTGTGGCACTTTCACTGAAGGGAGAGAGAAATGAGTTTGAGGAGAGTTTTTGCTTCATAAGATAAATCCCATGGCTTTTGGTTCACAGGATCTCTTTCAACCCATAGGGAGGTTTCATCTCTATTGCACCCATTTGCAGAGGTCTAAGCCATAGGACCTCCACAGGGTTTATCCCCCAAATTAAGGTATTAATGAAAATAATATGACTGTGATGCGACCCATGGTTCTGCCTAAGCAAGATCATTTACAGTTTCTTTGAGATCAGCTGAGGTCTGGCAGGAAAACCTGCTCATATATTAAATATGTCTCATGTCTTTCTATTCAGGATTATTGTTATGAGAGTGTTGTGCACAGAAGTGAATGATGAGGAGCTGCAAAAACAGTTCAAAGGTCTAGCTGTTCCTCTGTTTAGCCACACTATTTGATGGAGTGTAGCTGAAGACATTATTAAAATCTTCCACTGTTTTAGCAAAACTCTTTGAAGTTCCCAGGTTCAAAAGGGGAATAGCTCCCTACCAATCTTCCCTTTTCTCACTTCTGATGAATTTAAAAGCAAGAGCCACAAGATAATTGTTAGCAAACTGTTTGGACTTCAAAATTAGTCCAAAGTTCCGAATATGTTCTACAAAGGCAAGATTGACTAAATCCACAGATGAGAATAGCCACCGTGTTTTTAAAAGTTGGATTTGTATTTCAGTATCTGTCTTGTTGTCTGGTATTTTATCTGAATTGCTTCACTCATACACCACAGAAATAGGATTTTAGTGCTTTCCATACCTGATCTTGCATTTCTCCTTGAGAGAGGACATCAGGGTAGATGCTCCAGGCAGGACATCAGTTGTTGTGTTGCTGTGAGTTCACGGGCTCCTCGGCTGCCTTGTCCATATTGAATCCCAGCCTCCTGGTGTAAGACTTTTCTGCAGAAATATTTATGGTATTAAAGATTATTTGGATTACCTATGGTAAACAAACAGTAGGAGCAGATGAAATAACTGCATTCTGGGGTGATTAGAAAAGTCTCTATCCAGGAAAAAAGAGAGAGCAGRGAGCTGGTGCATACTGGGAGAGCAGAACAGGCCCTCTGAGATGTTCATGAGGCACCGGTTGCTCTTTAAGCTGAAGGTCAAAACAAGACATTGCCAAGGAGCACAGCAGTCAGCAAAGCGCTAGTGGAAGGTGACAGATGCTGCATCGTGCTGTGCTTGTTTTCCAGCCCTCCGGCTCATCCACGTGCTCTGCCTGCACAGGGGCATCTCGGAGCCAGCAGGATCCTCGAGTGCACGTCCTCAGGCACGCCAGGGCCATAAATGTGGGTCACGGATGCTGGTTTATGGGACACTCACACAGGCACAAAAAAAGCCTTTCTGATAAGTGCAGCAAGTGTGGAGATGTCGCTCTTCCTTCTCTACACCTCTTTTTTTCCTGACTGCTCCTTTTGACTCAGTTCTCACTCAACGCTTTCCCTTTAAGCACCAATATCGGCAGACCAGCGTGTTGCTTGCAGATAATTATAATTGTTTAGGTGTTTAAATCCTCTCTCAGTTTCCTCGGTATCACCCTGAAGAGTTTAACATGTCAGAACCTGATAGGAAAACTGCCGTGTTCACCACCAGAACGTGCGAAACCAGCCTCTTCCTTCCAGCACCAAACCACCTGGAAAAATAAAGCCCGGACCCAATCTGCCCAGCAGAAACCCACATTTCCTGCGGAGATACCGAGGCCTCCAGCCGAGCTCTGTAACTCTGGCACAAGGCAGTGGCAGATGCTGCCACCCCTCAGCACTGGTTTTCGTGTGCTAAAAAGCAGCTTTTTCAAATCTTCTGSAATCAGGCTACGGTGAAAAACCTCATCAAGCTACAAGTTCTCAAAGTAAAGACACTTGTCTGTGCTGAAAGCCATTTAGATGACCATATTACCCACATGAGCAAATCCTATTTGGTATTATCCAGATTTTGGTGAGAGGGCAGCACTTCAGCCCTAGTACTGAATTTCTTTCTGCCGGGGTTGCGCTTGTTTGCACCAGGGGCTAACATTGCCCAAGGCCTTTCCTTTAAAGTCATTTGTTGTAACTGAACACATTTCTTCACCATCCCTATTTAGATGATCAAAATGGAGATGGTTGCACCGCAGTCATGCTTTGGCCTTTTGGAAGTCACTGCGAAAATACAGAGAATTAAAGTCACCGGGCATCCCCAGATGAAATGTGCTCCTGGACTGTGCCACACCACAATCCTGCGCTGGGAAACTCGGGGCCTGTGACTGCTGGGTGATGATATCATATACCATCTTCATGTCGTGGTTTCTGGCTCAGCGCTCCTACACATCGGAGAGGGAGCGTGGTCCCACCCTGCTATAAAGCCCTGACCGTACCCCTGGTGGGCCCTGTGATTAAGGTCGTGTCCTGCCCCGGTGTATCGCTGAAAGCAGAGGTTAGACCGCACACAACAGCTGCATCTTGGATCCACCTTCCACCTCGTACTTCCAGGAGAGGCCAGCTGTGCCGTAGCCACCTCTTCCAGATCAAGGGCTGCGGGACGCTTGATTTGCTCCACTTTGGGGACATCTGATGGCCCAATGGAGCTGGTCTAGTTTGTACTCACTGAGAAACTGGCCTTCTCTAGGTTTCTGACAACCGCTGGCAGAGCCTTACTCCCTTCAAGGAGGTGTAACATTTGACTAATGACTAGGTTTTAAATTTCCCCTCCCTCCACAAACCAGAAATGAACACTTGATGCTCATCAAGTCATTAGTTAGCTAGCACCAGCTCTGTCTAACCATTTTTTTATGGCCCCTGCCCACTAGTTTCCTGGGCGGACACTGTGCAATGCTCTTTGCCTGGGGAGCAGGCCAGCCGGCAGGGCCAGCTGAGCGCAGGGAGCATGCAGACATCCTCCTCTGGGCTTGGCCATCCCCAGAAGTCCTGGGAAGTCCCCAGAAGCCCTGGAACGATGCTGGCCCTCCAAGGACATCGAGGTGCCTGGGGGGTTTGYTTGTTCTGTTTTGTTTTCAAACACTGAGATAACAAATGCATTATCACGCTGTAAAATCTGAAATGGAGGTGAAGGAGGCAGGGTTTGTAGAGAGAAGTAATGACTTTTACCAGATGGAGGGAAGCGAGGTGGGGCACCAGGCATGCCGACCATAAGGTCACCTAGGTGGACCGTGCTCCACCATAGCTGAGTTCACTGAGTTTGCTCCACAGAAACAGAGTTTTCTCTTCTCCACTGTGTTTTTGCAGTGGAACAGATAATCTTTAWCCCAGGGGATTAGAAACTCAGCCCCGCTGTTTGCACTAGCAAAGAACAAGTCATAGAGACAGCAGTTTATCAAGCTGCTTTGGTGAGATACCCTYCCAAATACGTGTATCAGCAGATCTCGTTTTACCAACTTGTCGAGGAGCTGCAGCCTTTAAGGGAGATCTCACAAGGGCTGGTGGCACTGAAGAGGTCCAGACTAGAGGCGAAGGCAGTTTGCCAAAGGCTCCCCTGCGTAGATTTGGGGCTTCGCTCTAGAAGGCTCMTCAGAACAAATATTCCTAGTACTGATTTCCGTGGGCTAAAAAGCATTTTCTGCTTAAATATTCCTTCAGTCTTTGCCAGTGAGACTGATTTAACACGCCACCAACATGGTTCCCATGTCCTGGTGCCCCATGCGGACCGAAAATGCAGCCTAGAGTCTGCTTTTCAGCACACTGCRGTTACAGCATGTCCCTCCGGTAGCCTTAGGGACAAGAGACACCAGTTAATTAGCTAGCCACAGCTTTCTTCATCAGCTTTTCCTCTACCCCTGGTAAACGCACAGCAAATGCAAGAGGCAGTTGCATGCCCGCTCTGTGTGCGTGCTGTAGTGTGCCTGACCTCCTCTGAAAATMTGGCCCTCATTGCAAGTGACTTTATAGCCCATGCCTTGTTTTTGCTTTTAAATAAATCTGACTTTAAGAATTGCTATGATAAATGCATGAGCAAATTCATGGCATGGGGGGTAATCCGTAAGAGGGATGGAAAGAATACAGTTTGGCAATAAAACACTGGGCAGTTGGTACATAAATTTCTCACAAGCATGAAGACAACTGGCAGGCAATGTCAAAGGCATTAACACCTACCATTGAGTGTAATTATTTCAGTCTGTTACCAGTCTCAGGGTTAATATGCATTTCAAAAACTCTGCAAGAAATCAAAGCCTGGGAGGTCTGTGCAAGCCATTTCAGAAGGCTGTAAATTTTATTTAAAAAGGAAGAATTTAGAGTTGCATAAACAGTCAACCTTTTTCTACCAAAGCGCAGAGCCTTTTACGGCATCAGCTTTAGCCAATAATTGAGTCTTCTTTTGCATTAAAACAATCTTGAAATTGAAAGTTATATGTACATTTCAGGGCAAAATACCTATAGTAAGACTAAAGCACTAAAGGAGAGATCCTCAGCGAAGCGTCTCCTCCCGCATACATGCTTTTCTCATTAAACACAGYGTGCAGATTGTGATAAAACCCTTTTGTAGATGCTTTACTCATGCAAATCACTCCTACTCCTGAGAACGGGGATCCTCAGCTATAGCCATCTTGGCTACACATGAGCACCGGAGACTTCTTGCAAGCTGGCTCATGGAAATGCCTTCTTCCAAATAACTGCTAATATAATACTTCAACAAYAGAGGCAACAGCAACAGGAAAAACTCAGTTGACTGCTGCGGGGGAATTATCTTCCCTGACCACGTATGCCACAGGGAATAGCTACACTGCTCAGTGTTTTACACTAGTCTGGGCTAGTTTTCTACCTGGAGCTCAGTTATGCTTTAGCTACGGCTTGGTTTTAGTGATATCTTGAGATTTTATAAGCTGGCAATGTTTTCTGCAAGACTATAGTCAACCTTGTATGAGCACGCTGCCATTGCTGCAGGTAGGCAGGGAAGAGGTAATAGACTCACATCTGGTTCAGAGGGCAGTGGACCCTCCCCCCCCCTTTTTTTTCCTTTTTCTGGAAAAATGGGAAATTGAAACTATCCTTTGCTTTGAAGGATGACCCAGGCTCATTTCTGAAGAAGTTTCTACTAAGTAAAAATGACAGAAGTCCTATCAGGGATGGCGTGTGACAGAACTGAAGTGCAGGAACTCCATGCATCACTTATAAAGTGTCTTTAATAAACTTACACATAACAGAAGTGGCCACAGGAGACTTGAGCAGGAGTAAAAAAAAGAAAATCTTTTATAATTTCTCCTTTGTGAATTTACAAAAAAATCCTGACACCCCTGTTGTGAGACTAAGCCTGACACACTGCTCTTTCCCTCTTGCTAAAGAGAAACTTTTTTTATGTATGAGAGAAAATCTGTCATTTTTGTAGCAGTCTTCCAGTTCTTTCTGCTTTTGAAGTAAGGAATCAGAGAAAGGAAAAGGAGAAATCTTTGCCATTCCTTCTGCAAGACTCTTATCTGGGTTTCTCCAGTTCATTTCTGACATGGGCAGAAGCAGGAGATCTTTTCTCTTCAGCATCCACGAGTCCCAAGGAGTTTAAGGCTGCAGCATCATCAGCTGCAAAAAGTTGTATTTATTAGTCTCCACATAACTTAATTTCTCAGTTCTAAGCACATTTTTACCTGGTTCAGAGACCGCTTTCTCCAAATACCATAGTTTAACCTCTTTTTCATTTCTTATTTTTTTTTCTCCCAGCTTAGGACAGCAATCTGGCCGCACTTAAAACACTTCACTTCCCATCTTTTATCCTTTGGAATGGGACTTTGGGGGTTTATTGCATACTGCGATCTTATCACCAGCTACTCCGACGCGGACCTTGGCAGTAATTCGGGAGGGCGTCCGAGGCCGCCGCGCTCACGGCGTCCCGCAGCAGCGGCGATCGCACGGTGGCACCAGGGCAGGGGGACCTCGCTCSCCCCAAGCTCCTGCAGAGCACCTCAGCACCTATCTACATATCACCATTTTCAGTCTTGCCAACTGATTTCAGGACCGGGTCTCCGAATGGTCACTGAAAGAAGGTTTTGACAGGATATTTATGAGTGCTTTAAACTACCTCGTCATGGTAATGGTCATGTTGCGCTGCCTGCTGAAAGCCCCTCTGGCCAACGGCTGCTCAATGCTTGTAGCGCCCGTGACAGCTACAGCAAGAAGAAATTCATCTCCTTATAAATTATCTGTGTCACGAATTGCCGGCATAGCCAACGGGTCGGCTGTGGGTTAGCCTTCACCTATCAGTCACCCGTGAAATAGATTAATCTCTGAAGAACAAGGTTGAGTAAGGTAATAAAATGCACTGAAAAATATCTTCATGCAACTCCTACCCAGGATTCGTTTACATGGGAGAGGATGTAATTTCTGGTTTTCCAGCGTACGAATTCACCAAGATTGAACACGATGAGCCAAATTCTTGTCTGACATAAGCCAGCTTCTGTGAAATAGTGCTGATTTACACCAGCCAAAGGACTAATCCTCTGAATCCGACCCAAAAGGTTTTTCAGACCTTTGAGGAAAATAAAACCAGTGACAGTGATTTGCTCTATTATTAAAAAAAGGGTAGATAAATTAAATGATACACAGGAGGAGAAAGAACTCCCCCATCCAAAATCAAAGCTCAGTGCAATAGCCAAAAAGAAACGGTATCATTAAGGGGCAGATGAAAGAACATATAAGTTCAGCATGATGTCATGGCTGTTTATACAGTTAGATCGCTCTTTATCATACACCAGACACATAATGACTTTCTAAGGCTCCCACTGGACGGATGGTCCGTCTCTGTAATAAATGTTGACAAGTTTTATATAAAACTGTATATCATTTTCAATTCCCAGTGTAGCCATTTGAACCTGTGATTAATAACCTCGCAAATCTTATCTGTTTGAAAATAAGAGGAGCTGGGTTTGTTTCCTTCAGATTAGGGTTCAGGGCTTAACAACAGGAAAATAGCCTGCTGAGATCACTATGGTTTTCATGGCACATAAAAGTAAAAACCAGGAAAATAGAATTTAAAAATATGTTAAACATTCATATCACAAAGCAAATAAGATACTTCATGAGTCGTGATAACATTGATTCATGAAGTCTGTAACCAAACAATTGTTTTAATATTGAGCAGAATAACTGTGAATGGAGAGATAGGCACTTGTACATTTAAATTAAAACACTAATTGGCCGATAAGATGTACCACTAAAAATAATATCCAGACGTAAACTTCTTGGTGGCTTGTCAAACTGAAATGAGAAAGCTTCAGGCAAAGATAGAGAGCAAAATGGGGTGAGAACTTGGGATTCCAGACCCGTGTTTGGCCAGGC
This sequence comes from Apteryx rowi, assembly GCF_003343035.1. Lineage (NCBI taxonomy): Eukaryota > Metazoa > Chordata > Aves > Apterygiformes > Apterygidae > Apteryx > Apteryx rowi. The sequence continues at coordinate 453,452 of NW_020451249.1, read as the reverse complement.
TGTGGGCAATATCCAAGACTGCAACGAGGGGGGAGAAACAGAAAAAGCGAACCCAGACAAAACCTCACTAACACATTGCTACAGATTTCCCTGCTCGGTCCTAAAAATACCCAGAATTCCCAGATTTTATTGTAGGATTGCAATGGTTCACAGACAGCGTGGGGCCAGAGAAGAGTAATGTAAAAAGCAGTGTTAAAATCACACAGGTGGAGGAGCTGAGCAGAGAAACCCACGGAAGAGAGAGCGTTCCTCCAAAATCCAAATTGCTCCTCAAGCAGAAAGCCGGGAGTTTGCTTCTGTAGCTTCATGCCTTCACTAACCAGAGTCCCTGGGATGCTGCCGTGTGAAGGACAAAACTCCGGCACTGTAAATCTGGTGGGTGCTCAGCAGCGCCTTCAACTTAGCTAGCTTGGCTTCAGCGGTGGAAGAACGTCCCATCCTCTTCCATGGTCCCTCCTGAACCGACTGCGGGGATGAATTTGTTTTATTTTACACTTGGAGCTCAGTATTGAAAGCATTCCTAGGACTACCTGGGAAAAGGTGAGCTAGCTCTGAAACTCGAAGCCCTGTAACAGCTTCTGTCCTGTTCTGAATTCACCCGTTATCGCTTTGGACCCACAGAGCCGTGATTCACTGAGGGCCAGTTAAGAGGTATTGCTGAGCTCTTTCCCCTGCATAAAATGCACAAAGAAGAATTAAAATGAAAGCATCAAATCTTTGTTTTTTCTCGGGCAAAAGCATAACCTACTTAGCTGAAATATGTACTGCTAGTTTGGTTTGCAGTTCTTTGGTACATCGCTTTTTTTTCTAAGAAATCAGGCACTTCCTGCCAAGATTTTAATTTATTTTGAAACGTAGCCTTCTGCCCAAAATTGTCAACAGATTTTCTTTTARGAGAGCCTAGAGTTATTACAATATTAAAAAGAAAAATTACCTTACCTTGGACTGTTACACAGTGGACTGCTCACAGAGTCCAGAGATAAGCACTGCGAGCTGAGTGCCCTCCTTCCTTGTACCTCCTTAATATAAGACTTTTGCCCACCTATAGTTTAATGGGACAGACGACCGAATTTCATGCCAAGCTGGGACAATAAGGACGATAGCTATTTCTCCTTGTAGCTTTTGCTAAGTGAAAACATCAAGTGTCACCCATAATTCCCATAAGTGAGACAAGTATGGAACCGGAAAATGAGGCGGATCATGGAAAAATAGAATACCCCCCCCCCCCAGAGAAAGCAGCTTATCTCTGCACCAGCAGATGGGTGAATAAATGTGTTTTAGGAGCGACGCTTAGGAAGGGAGGGTGGATAATGCTGGGAGCCACCTCCCAGGATCGCGCAGGGCACTAACAGCGGCGGTGTCTTGCATCACCCCCAGGCTCTGCCTGGCTATGCATCTGCAGTTAGGCAGGGCCTAGGTTTTCTCATTTTATTATATATACTTAGCCATTTTAACCACTTCTTTTACTTTAGAGTTGTGTCTAATTTGTTTTTCTTTTTTTCTTTTAAGAAAAAGCACATTTCTCAGGGGAGAATTTTTAAGAGTTTTCATCAATAAATAAAAATCCAATTTTTTTATTTTTTTTTTTAAGAATGTTGGCTGTTGGCTTTCAACCATTAAACCCCTCCTGCCAGCCTGAGAAATGCTCAGTAACCCCCCTGGATTTCTCTCTGGCTGATGGAAATTTCCTACTTTGTGACAGAGGAAAAAATGTTTAATAAAAATGAGAAATAATCAACAAAATCAAAGAATTCTGGATGAAGTGTGAGACAAAATAGCACATTCCAGATAACTTCTATTCAACAATAAGTATGTAAGAATTTAGAGCATCTGTTTTAAATCTGCTTCCTATAACATCTATATTGTCTAAAGATAAAGATATTAAGAAAAAATTTACAGAAACTCTCAATCATGTTTTCATAAAGGGCAGTAAAACGGCTCCCTGACTTTGAATGACTTTAACAGCTACATACCACTTAAGAATATGAAGGTCATAACATAAAAATAAATTACAGAACAAGGCAAAGTGAGAAAGTAAAAAGGTGATATTCCAGATGGCATTTGCTAGATCAGCGCTACAGGACCAGAATCAGCTTTTGTGTCAGCACAGACCTCAGACAGAAACACCAGACGTGGTAAAGGCTTGGGACATAAATGCAGCCCATCTCTAAGGCAGATGTGTAGCACAGAGGAAACAAAAGTATTTGTCCACGAGAGGTCTCCAGAGCCCTGTATAATCCCAGGATATTGCCATCAGATCCTGTCCTCCTGCCGTGACATGAGACGGATGTGTGAGATGGGGCTTCAGCTCTGGTGGTCCATGCATGTTTGCATGGAGATGGAGATCCTCGCTAGCATGGACTCGCGTGCTGTTGGATCAAGCACCAGTGCTCCTTCGCGAATGTGCCGGTAAGAGTGACTGGCGTTGCTAGAGGAGGATGGCTGGAGCATCCCAGGGACCGTGGGCCTGGGCCCGCTCCTGCGTCTTCTCCAGTCCCTAGGGAGCACCCTGGGCACCGTAYAGGGGCCTTTGGGGTGCCTCAGTCTGCAAGAGGGATGGATTAGCCCCCTCCAATTCCCATTCAAGCTGCTTTCAACCCCCCCTTTCCCTCCCAGGGAAGGCTGTAAAGTTTTGTGGGGGCCAAAAGGAACGAGCCAAATAATCTGCAGTRGCAAGGGGTTGCATTCGTGCTCTCCCTAGGAAGAAAAATAGAGCAGCCAGTGGCTTAAGGCAGCAGCGTAAGAAAGAGAGCAAGTATTGCTCAGTCTGCCCTGTGTGCATCCCCTGTTAATTTAGAGAGATTGCATTGCTTAGTTACACATTTTACAAGTTTTAGGGCAGATTCCTTACAGTCAACGTTTGGTTTAAGATTTGTTTTGATGCTGTCAAGGACCGGAGCAAGCCAGCATGTCACAAAGCCAAACCAGAAGGAGCAGGTCACTAAMAGCTGTCTATGGCTTTCGTAGACAAAACTGGGGGAAAAGGTATTCTTCCTCGGGAAAACATCTCCTTATCTRGTACCAAATAACCAGTCAATCAACACTGGCACTACTGGCAGTGGAAGCTGGGGGGAATATGGGAAAAGTGTCAAGTCCCTTTTTTAACAGTTTKAACTGGGGATCTCTAATATGCTGGAGGATATTTGCAAAAGATGCTGTTTTAGCAAATTAACTTTTATTTTAGCATTTTTTCTCCTGAAATAACGAGAACTCCCTAGAAGCTGTGGAACTTTCAAGACAGTCAAAATTTGCAAGAGCTTGAGCAACTTTATTATTGAGACATTAGTACTGATTTTGACCCTTCTTATGAACATTTGTCCTTTATGCATCCTACAGAAGTATTCCTAGAAAATACATTTTAATTTGGAACATTCAGAAGCCAAATGAAAGTAACTTTTGGTTGTGCAATTGTCAATTATCTCTGCTTTAATTAGTTACTGGCCAGGAAGCAGAAGAACCACTAAATGACTTATAGCACAAACATTTCTATTTGTAAATTCCAATCCAAGAACTCTTTGTAGAACAAACATGTTGCTGGAAGTATTTATAGATGATAATGGCTACATTTTGAAAATCTGCTCTGAAAACATCACAAGAAAAGATTATGTTCCTTCCCATTTGTCTAAACTGTACATTACAAGTTATTTGCCAGTCCCACCATTTACTTCCTGTGGGATGTTGTTTCTTCAGCCTCGGTAACTACTCTTCTGAGCACATGAAAGAACAAAATCCAGTCCGCATATATCATTCCCACAAAATATATCTCCTTGCTGAAGTGCTGTAGCTTCCATTTTCAGCACCTAGCAATTCTTTTCATTGCCCATGACCAAAGACGATATAGATGACTAAAGCAGAAGAAATATATGAACCAGATCATTTAAAAGACAACAGAACACTTTATTTTTGGAGATCTTTCTTTTGTCTGTGTTAATCACAGTGATTGGGATTCAGGGAGGGTATGAATGGAGAGTTTGAAAGAAACACAAAAGCCCCAGTGTGCAGAATTAGTGCCGGCTTTAACCAAGCGCAGATGATCTCTTAAAAGTAATATAAGCATAACTGCAATGCAGATAAATGCAAGTTGTGAGTTTGGGCTATGGTTTGAAATATGAGCTGCATGCTAACAGCCCAGAGAAAATGGGAAAGTACCTTAGCTTTCTCTCACTGGCAGGCCACAGACCAACACAAAACACTTATGAAAATACCAGAAACAATTTTTGGCTTGGCCAGCCTTTGTAACTGTTAAGTCTCATCAGAGGATGTCATGAGGATAGCAGAATTTAGCTCTAGGAGTTTTAAAGAGGAATAAAATAAGTCTTTACCTCCTCTAATATGCATTTAACCAAATCCCCATTGGCTGTCATAAGCAGAGCATAAATCTCCATAGCTAATACCTTTAAATATTCTGTCTTGGAAATCTTTTCCCTTGCTTTCCTTTACCAAAAATGGAAACGTATCCCTGAAAGATAAACACTGTGTCTGAGAGCGTACGCCCCAGCACACCCGCCCGGCTCAGTGAGCCGAGTCTCGAGAGTCGACTCGCGGCGCAGACTTCCTCACCCGCTGCCCCGGGAGCCTTCGCGAAGACGGAGGCCCCCAGAAGAGCTGGGCTTTGAACAATGAATGCCTTAAGTGTGGCTTTCAACTTCTTCCTGATTTGTGGACCATTAAAAACGTTCCAGCAGGGATACAGGATACCCTTTAAAATATGGAGATTTCTGTGTAGCATATGTGAACTCTTCTTTCTCACTCCCCTTTCATGGAGCCCCAGGGACCTGCTGAACAGAGGCTGGAAACCCCAGCCCTGGGAGATCAAACAAGCTCAAACTCTGTGAATCAGACAGGGAAAACAAATTCGAGAGAGAAGGCCCTACCCGAAACACCCTCCCAAGTTGCTCTAAAAGATAAATTTGAAGGGCAAGTCACAGCAGACTAAAGGACAAGAGACAGCAAAACCATCCCAATCTTATGAGAGGAGAAAGCAGCAACGCGCCATGAGCAAACCGGCCACCCAGGTGATGCTTTCGTGGGGGACAGCATCACTGACAGCTTTTCCCAGGACTCACCCGCCGGGCTGTTCAAATGCGGCTCCATCTGCATTGACTCGGGGAAGGCAACGAATGCATCGGGCTGCTTTCCTGCTCCTGGCACAAGTTCCTCCATGCACTTGCGTGATCATCTCCAGGGTGCTCGCCCTTCAGTCAGCGTGAGCTGACAAAGCGCCCTGGACTACAGCTCTTTCTAGGCACCATGAATTATTACTAAACGATGATAGGCAAGGCAATGGTACAAGTAGAAGGCAATGATTTGCAACCCATGACGTGCAATGCAACTGCTGAAAAGCCTTTTGTCATTCTTTGCAGTCCCAGGAAGTTTTAACTACTAATGGCGGGGGGGATTGCACAGCATTTACAKGATGCAGCACACGCAAGACATCTACAGCAGGCTGTACCTTGTTTTATTCCTGGGCTTGTTGTGTTTAGGGCTTTTTTCAGACTTTTCTCCTTCTTCATTTTCCCTGTTCCGTCGCCCACCCTGGACTGTGTAAAGGCTGCCGTAGGGCTGGGTCGCGCTCATGAGGGGCTGCTAGGGCCAGCGGGGATGTGGTGACAAATGGAAAGTAAACTCTGAGTTTCACATTTAAAGACTGCTCCTACAGAACTGGCTAGACCATTTCTTCCCTGCAGTTTTCCCATGGGTAAAACACRGGCCGTAGCTCTTCCTTCCCATGAAAGGCACTTTGATCTCCCTTGATGAAATGCTTTATGTATATTGGGAGTTAGTATAATTGACTCTGATGGCTCAAGGCGCTTCCTCATCCACARAACTTCTCTGTGTAAAATATTTGTTCTAGAAAGCTCACATAACATGTGGCTGTTCGAAGTGCACATCAGATCAAGAGGAATGTATTTACAGCATCGGAAAAAATCTCATTGCATGTAATTTAAAATATTCCTTCCTCATTATGAAAAGTGTTTTGTGCGGCTGCTTTGTCTTAATGGGAGTCCAACCACATGTAGTCACAAGGCTACTTTATATCTACAATTAGCCCATCTCTGTATAAATACCTGAGTAATTTGTCATGCARATGGAGTCTATACATAGCTATTATTTGCCGAGGGCCCTTCTTCGGTTTGGGCTCCTTTACAAGGCTCTCTCATGCCTTGTAAGGAGAGCGAGGCTTGAGCCTTGCGAGCGAGTTCAGGGAAGGAGCAGAGCCCTGTCGCTCAGCAGCGCCTCTGCCTTTCGTACCAGCCGTCTGCCCGTCGCATGGGGCTCCACGGCAGCTCCTCTTCTGCGTTCACACGCTGTCGGCAAGTCACTAAACGATGGCGGGTTTCGGTGCCTACAYCTTGGCTCGTCCTGTGGAACAACCAGCCCGCATGGCGTGGTGCTACCACGTTGTCCTGCGTCTCCCTGTGGGCACACACACAGGTTGTGGCCTCTTCACAGATTTCAGCTTTAGAAAAACCACTCTCCCATTCTCTGCCTCCATTTCTCCCAGCGTGGGCTTGCTACCGGTCACCGGTCGCTTACTTTCATTGCGCGCATGCTGTAGCAAAGCACGCCGTTATTCTTCTGGACCAGCTTGCCCGGCAATTGCTGCAGGCAGACTCGGTCAGCTCTCCAGGGAGGCTTGTTCTGTTCACAGATAATTTGGGCTGAGCATGACCTCACCGCTCTCGTCGCCGCGCGAGGGTTCCCAGGACGGCGGCGTGGGGCTCGGCGCGGAGCCGGCCACGGCTGCAGCCCGCCGCCAGGCCAGGCAGGACATTTCTTATCAGTGCTGAGACGCATAGATGCATCTTCCCTCTGCATTTAGGCCAAGCCACTCTTATTTCCCCACCTTTCTGTGAGTTATTACACTTATTTGCAAGTGGTGTTTTGGTGCGGAGAGGATGGTAAACAAGGCTGTATCTGAAAACTCACTCATTTTGTTAATCTAATAGAGGAAAGAAAACATTCCTGGCATTATGGTTTTATCAGCTTACAAACATGCGATAGAAGYCTACATGCCTTAGAATAACAGCAGAAACAAGACTGGGAAAGGAAATATTGAAATCTGGATGCTTTAGTAAAGACAACCAGAAGCACAGAACATTGTGTAACCTTCAGAGCTTTTCCCACTCTTCGTCTTACCAGCTCTGCAAAACATCATTAAATATTCTTAAACTTTTGGGGCCTGTAATTAATTTTTTGAACTCCTTATCAACTGATTGTCCAGTCCGTGCTTTAAGGACAATAAAGAATGACAACAAAAGCAATAAACAGTGGAATTTCCTGTCTTTCACCCAAAAGGAAGGTTTAAAAAGTTAACCAGGTTAATCAAATGAGCATGATTTGGGTTGTTTTGCAGAAGGAAAAAAATGTGGTTTCCAGGGAAAAAGGGTGAGAGGAGTTCAGTAGTTCCAGTGTTTAAAACATACAGAAGAAATGATAGCTTTCTCCTTTATAGCACTCAAGATTACATCTTTCTTCTTCCCAGCTCTAGGAGAAACTCTTTAGTGTACCATTCCCTAGAGTTCTGCTCACTTGTGTAATAGCAGTGATTTTTTTTTAATGCATTATTAAATATTTATAATTTTGTTAGTTGTCAAAACTATGTCGAGTTATGGTTTGTTTTGCTGAGTTTAAACTGTCTTTTTTTATAAAAGATAGGATTGAAACCCTGAGAAATAACAAAAGGGATTTGCAAGTCTCCATTTTTGATGGCTGATGGTATGACCTTAAAAGTAATGTAATTATCCAAAAGTGTTGTGTGCTTCTCATTTGAAGATAAAAAATAATGTCTTTTCAGGCTAGTCAGGAAAACCATGGGCCAAAGCCACTCTTGAAATCACCATTCAAATGCTGTTTTCGCCTGCTGAGTGTGTTTTCACCAATAGCTGAATTTGTGCTTTGGCAGAGTATCGGCTAAGAGCCCTTTTCAGCCCCGTTTTGAAGTGTCAGACTTTACAGGGGTACAGCCAGTTATTTATACTTTCAGTTGAAAAGTTCTAATTAGCCTTTTATAAAGACGGTTTTATGGGGCGAGCTCTCTACGTGCTGCAGAAGGTTCCTCCGTAACTGTAAGATCACAAAGTGGTACAATGTACTTTTAGAAAAAGAAAAGACAAAAAGAAATAGGTTTCAAGCCGAAGGGCCAGGTRAGAAAAATGAGGTCAGCTCTCAAGCAAGCGGGAAAAATGAGGGCATGGAATGAGTCGAGCTGATGAGGTCCTGGACCTGTCAGAGATACTCCTGAAAGCAGAAACCAAAGTCAYTCGGTCACATGCAAAAGACGTCTCCAACCAGCTCCACCTTGTGGCATTTTTCTAGAGAAAATACTAGCTGAAAATTCATTCTGCAGAGGTAAAACTTCACTCTGCCCCGCTCCGGCCTTTCAGGAGCCGCAGAGCCCTGGGCTACACCCAACCCCTCTCTCCTATCAGCACCTTATTGCTCTAACTGCACCTGGGGGACCTCCTTCCGCCGGTTGTATTTCCAACCCCAATAGCAGTTGGACATCCCTTGCCTAGGAGTCCATCTCCCGTTTCGGCTGTCCCAGGGGAGGTGGTGAGGACCGCAGCCAGGGACCATGCCCAGCTTTACTGTGCACGGTGCAGTTTCTGAGTTCCTCCCACCGAAGCTTTGGGGACCCCTACTTAGACACACTGCCCTGTGCACAGCTGCCAAGCGATTTAGGAGGATGCTCCAGAAAATATGGCACTCTGACTTTCCTTGCTATATCATTCCTGAAAAACACAATAAATGTTTGAGAAAAGCTGTTGGGGCGTATCAGATTTTTCATCTCCTACTCCACCCTCCTGTGGATTAGAAAAAAAAAACCCAAACCATTCACTGCTGAGCATATTTAAAAAGTCTCTTGTACACAGGGCAGACACCTTTGCTTTTGTACGTCTCCATCGGTGACGTTATTTATAAGTGGACCAAACAGCTTGTTAGGCTAATTGCTCCTAGAGGGATTTAATTCTATGGAGAAAGCTTGAACAGAGCTCAAGTGTTCCGAGCACTAGCTGCCACTCCTCGCTTTGATTTACATCCCTCATAAAATTTTATGGCCAGATTAGAATGAACTTCACTTGCACTGTGTTTTTAGTAAGGCTTTTGTGCTGAATAAAAGCTAAAATCAATGCTGTGACTAATTATAACCTCAACCAGGGAAGGAAAAACCTCCAAGAGGGGGGAAGCTCAAAAAGCCCCCCAGAATAGATCCCTTTGGAGGCACTGGCTCAAACATCCAAGCTCAGAGCCTACGTATGGTAGGAAAGCAGCAACAATAAAAAAGCCATAATTTAGGGAAGAGCAATTTTGGACTGAGAAAGACTAATGTGGCTTTTTATGGTAAACAAGAGGGAGCGCGAGGAAGCCAGGCTTCCCGTAAAGAGGAGTGGGGAGTGCGTGGTTATCAGTCATTTTGTCGGGAATGCCTTTGAGTCATTTGGCTGGTGAGCTCGTTTTTATGGAGGGAAAAGTCTACTTTTGAAGCAATTGGTCGCTTTTCAGAGCAAATTCAGCCATTCAGTGCATTTTTTGATAAATTATGGAACTCCCTGGGCTTCAGTTAATCAGTCACTTTGCTTGACCGACTGTAAAGCCAGGACATAAATCCAAAGAGAAAAATGATTTTTTCTTTCTTTCTTTTCGCCAATGAAATACAGCGTCAGCGTGAACGTCCTTTATATCAACGCTGTGCATACTCGAAAGATTGCAAGAAGGAAGGAGAATAAATAAGCTTGGTAAAGTATTTATCGTATTAGACATCAGTAGCCAAGGATAGRTTGATGTGAAAGGCTTAGCTTGGGGCTGACAGCCTTTCAGTGACCTCTTCACAAGCGCCCGAGCCTTGACATTTAGCAGGCACGCGAGCTCCGGGGGGATGCGCAAGCATTTGGTGCGAGTATTTCGCCATGTCAAGCCCTGGCCCGTTGACAGCAACAGGAATTACAGGTGTTCAGTTCCTCCCAGACGTGCAAAACCCAGATGCTCGAGAGCGGCTCATCCCGAGCCCCCGGCCGCCTCCCTTCGTGCCAGACGAGAGCACATCATACGCTACATTTCACTTCTGGCCAGGACTTTCCTCCTTTTACTGCTTTTTGCTCAAAATTAATGCTTTTGGGCTGCAGAAACTTTTCCCAAGATGGATTTTTTTTTTCCACCGAGGAAGGAGCTGTGAGAAAAGGACCACTTTACATGGTCAAAGCGTGGGGCTTGGTAGATTTATTTTAAATTAAATAAGTTCTTCCATGTGTCCTGGACACGAGCGCACTATAAACTAATTTGAAATCCAGGGAGAAAAGCCCTGACGGTCGATTTCTCAGTCCTTTAAACTGAAATACCTTCCCGGTAGTTCATTACCTGGCAAATAAACCTGCCAGCCCAAAAGTTTATTAATCATTTTCTGTACCCTCCGTGAACTTTTCCAAACTGAGCTCGGGAGTGCTCTAATTCTCCGTCCTCTGATACCAAAACAAGCCAAGAGCCCAAAGGGCGAAGGACGACCCCGGCGCCCGCTCCTGCCTCCCRCGCCGCAGGACTGCGGAGGCTGCAATTTGGGGGAGACACCTGCCATTCGCACCCCAGTATTCCCAGTTATAACCCACGTTCTGCAAGTCAGAACCAGTCAGACCAGTACCTCGCTGGTGTGGTTTTAGTTTTTGACCTGGAAAGGGAATTTTTACAGCAACTTCTCAGACTATCACTCCAACGTATAATTAACAAACTATTTTTTTCTCTCATTTCTACATTCTCTGACCCGAGTGCAAACCCCAAAAGCCACTGCTAACATATTTTGTCTTTGCGGATATGCTTGATTGTGTCCCTATATTTTCTTCTTCCAAATGCTAGTATTTTAACCACTGGGAAAAACACAAGAAGGGCCTAGAGAGATGATAAAAATGCCACAGATATTCCTGAAATCATAGTAAAACAAGCCACATATTTAGTAGGAAGAAACTGTGATGTATAGCACTGTTATTTTTGCAACCTTTCTAAAATTACCTCTTTGACTGATTTCTTATGTGTAAAAAGAGGCACAAGGCCTTCGTATCTGTCAAAGCACCGTTGTCTCGAACAATTTAAAAGCTCCCCGTTTCGGTGCGTTGGGACTTCCAGCGCACGGACAGATTTAAGACATCTTTAAGTTTGCGCAAGACTCCCAGGAATGTATTTCTGAACACCGCTGCCGCTRGGGAAGGATTTATAGGAGAAGGCAGGCTGAGCTCCAACGCGCCAGGCCAACGCCTTCCCCCCGGGGGGGAAAGCGGCCCCGGGCYGCCCTGCGAGCGGCCCCGCTGCACTAGGGACAGCGCGGGGCCGTTTTATTTGACGCCCGTCCCGCGAGCCGCTGAACGGGGCGCTCGGGCTTGCGGCGTTCCCTGCGACACCTTTCCAGCCCCAGGCCGGGCGTCCGTCAGCCAACACGCGCCCATCCCCAGGGAGATCRTAAAAAGAACAACAGGCACAACGTTAATAACTAGAAAACGGTCATTTATTTCACCGGTTTGGCACAACTGGCTGCTGTGACATCTTTGGAGCAAACGCTAAGGCGACAGCTTTGTGTATGGCTCAGCGGCAGGAGCGACTGGAGTGAAAGAAACGGAAGGAAATCAAAGCACCCRGCAACAGAAAGGAGGAAAAATGTCCCTGTCCTCGTGCGCAGCTCCRGAGCAGCCTGCTGAGAACAGCAGCCTCCTGCATCACACCAGCGAACTCCTTCACGGCTCCCCGCGAGGGAATCATTCCGCTCCATCCGACGCTCCAGCTCTCCAGACACCGGGACACCGCAGCCTGGAGGAACGACGGACCGGGAGGGCTGTATTCCTTGCAAAAGCGACGCTCCGATCTGCCCAAAGCCCTCTGAGCAACGACGCGTCCCCAATTCGAACGTGCAGGGACCGATACTGTATGTGCAGGCTCRATACTTCTGCATTCAAGCACTAGATAGTTATAAGAGATTATGCCCGTTTTTTAATGCCTGTAACTACTGGAGAGTTCAGAAAGACAGAACTTTTATTCCCAAAAYGAACCTGAAAGAACCAAGGAACTGCCCAATTGGTCGGAGATCCACGTAGCCCAGTTTCCTGGTCTTCACCGCGGGGAGCAGCTGATGCCTTAGGAAAAGTGCCAGAAGAAGGCAGAGCGGAGGGCGATCCCTTCTCGTGCGCTCTTCCTGCAATCAGCTCTTCAGAGGTTGCCTTCAGATTGCCTCCAGRCGAGCACAGGTAGCAGCCATTAAGAGCCACACATCTAAAAACTTATCTGATTCCTTTCCAAATCCGTTTATCCTCTTGGCCTCCGCATCATCCAGCGACAAGGAGCTCCACACTCCAAACTGTGCATTTTGCAGGGAATAAAATAGTCGGAAACATTGCTAACATTGCGGGGATAAGCTTGACTATACGCCTGAACTCCCCAAGCCGTCGGAAAAGGTCACAGCGAGTCCTGCTGCCTGCTAAATGCGCTGCTGCGAGAAGCGGGCTTTTCCCGAAAATCCCCCCCCGGCGCCCGGCTGCTGCCGGGGCAGAGCGAAGTGCCAGGGCTAGCGCCGTCGGCTCATCACGGACGCGGCGGCTCATTTATTCCTGCGCCCAGCTGCAAGCGAGGAACCGGCCGGGCGGCTTCATCTCTGCAAGGACAGACGGACAACACGTTAGCATCCCGCAGCAAGTGGCGGGGACCGGGCACCCCCCCCCTCCAATTCCCATCGCGGTGTTGACGTGGAAGAAGATAACGAGAGAGGTTTCCAGCACTGCCGGGACTCGCGCCCTGCCGGTGGCTTGGCCGAAGGAAACCCTCCCGGAGGGACGGCTGCGGGTTTCACACCCGGCGAAGGCCACGGACCGGACACCCGGCCGACAGCCGCGGGCCGAGGGTTTCGYGTTCCCCAGTGTGTGTTTTGGCGTTTAGCGGCCTATTCTACATGCTTTAGAAGTGTCTGTTTTTTGGAAAAAGCTGAGCATTCAGCCTCCCGAGTCCTCYAYGGCATCTCCTCCAACGGCCCAGAASTRGTGTTTATTTTAAAAAGCAAACAACATGTAAACAACCAAATCAAGGTAAAAAAGGCTCCGGGAAAAGCCTGTGATAATCATGTGACAGGAGAATCAGCAATTCACCGAGAAGCACGTATTTTGTCACTGGTATCCTTTCCCCTAGAAGAGGCATTGCCATATCGATTTTCTCAATATTTGTCTGTTCCACACTCTAGTCTGACAAATATTTGCGTGAACAAATTTCAGGCCATAAGTGGTTCCCTGCTGTTTGTGACAGAGGACTCGTTCTCTGCATAACGCAACAGATTTGCCTAAATAAGACGTTCTCCAAAATGGACCATCCACCGACTCCCACCCCTATACGGAGAGTCCATAAATAACAAACAACTGAACAAGAGCCCACGGCTGGTTTGCGTGTACAAAGGGCTTCTTGCACAACCATTCTTTTCCAAACAATACATACCACCTTCGYTAATTTAAGTAACAGCTTAAACACGAAATGAATAATATTTCTTTAAATCAAATGAAAGCTAGCAACCTGGGCGTTTATATTTCTACTACCTGCGGAGCTTGTTGACCTCTTTTTTTGCCATTATTTTACCTGTAATAAAACTCCATCAAGCCCCAGCCTGGCGTCAACCCGTTCAGCTGGAAACGGGCAACGCACTCGTGAAACACTCCGCTCCCGCGCAGGCCGTTGTACACCGCGGGGCACGCTTGCTTATCGAGCGTGGCAGAAACGTCGAAGCACTTGCCACCTTCGTTCAGAGAAAAAAGGGAAGAACGTCTCTGACTTTCAACAGTATTTAATGCCCCAAATACACAAGATCTATTATTTTTACGTATGGCTCCCTTCCGAAACTTTTCTRAAGAACAATGGTTTTCCTGCCTGCTTTGTAAATTAAATAAAAACTTCTTTGATCGATCAGTGTTTTCAAAGTGGCCAACTCCAACTCCTAACATACGTTTTGACCCCCCAACAGCGAAAATCACATCATTTATCCGGATTAACACAAGCAAGAGTCACCACCASGAACAGGAGTTGTAGACCTCCCTCCGATACAGCTGCCTAAGGCCAGATCCTGCAGTGAACACCACGTGCCCCTGTACTTATTTGCACAAATCGCTTCCTCGATGACAGACCCATATGACTGAAGTCAAGCMCAGGAGTCAGTCTTCTGGGGTCTAAGACGAGGCATTTAGCCTTTTGAATTTGTTTCAAGAATCGCWTGGGAGGGTGGAAAAGAGAGAAACAACGCAAAGATGGAAGAACATAATAGCTGCGATATAGGATACAGTCAGGTGAAATAATAAACACCAACAAAATCACAATTCTGAAATACAGCTCTTACTTATAACAAAATGCCTGACCATGTCTTTCYGAATTTCACTCAACAGTCTTTCCCCCAGCCTGCAGAAACCAGCCGCAYGCCAAAAAGCTGACGGCAGACACGAGCGGGCTACCTTTAACTTACAGGCGGTAAAACTGACTCTGTATTCATCCTCGATAACCCCGTCGTCAGCCATCTGGGTCAGCGAGGCATTGGACCACTCAATCCCAGCCTTCCTCCCGTCGGGCAAAAAGACGTAGCCTACAGTGAGGCTGAAGGGGAGAGAAACGGGGCACAGCTAAAGTCCAGCCAAAATTCAGACGGAGCAGCACGCTGGCCTTCCAGCGGAGCTGAAAGTCGAGCACAGGCTCCAGCCCTGGCCAGTGGTGGGAATGAGTAGAAATGGTTATGTGGGATGCTGTGAGCTCCAGGCAGGTGAAGCCATGCATGCAGGAGAGGGGACGAGGTTTGCGGGAAGGAGGACTGTGAAGTGGGCAGAAGGGCCTGGCAGGTCAGCGAAGGAAACCGCCCTTGAAGTCTGCAAGACAACCGAGTAGCTGTGTCCCCGGGGGACTCTCTGGGTTCAGCTTTTCCACCAAGACATGGAATTAGGCCTGGCAACCATCCGAATGCGCTTTGCAATCTTCTGATTTCAGATATGGGGCACTATGGCAGCAACCCGCTGATTTCAGTCTTTAATGCCCGTTTCCAGCTTCTCACATGCATGTTTGGAAAGGCAAAAATACAGCACAAAGCATGTTCCCACCGGAGAAGGGAGCAGCCCGCAGAGAAACCCCGAAGCAGTAAAATACTAGTGCCACGCTGAGATTTGGCCTGCAGCCAYGCCAACGTGGCTGAGTCTTATCTGGCTTCCTCCACTACTCTTAAACAGCCGGAAGTGCCCAATTTGTACCTCTAAATCATAGAAACACCAAGCCGCGCAGCGCTGCATCAGCTAAAAAGTAATTGCAGGCAAATGAAGCAATTGAAGGTAAAAGCTGTCCCGGTGACTAACTGCAAATGGAAAACCGGGCAGAGGGAGTGGAGAGCATGGGAAAGAGGGGTGTGGACAGAAACCGGGCTGTGCAGGTCTAAGCAAGAATGCATGCACAGCCGTCCTACAGAGCAACCTCAGCCGTCTCTAAGAAGCATGCAAACAGCAGTGCAGACCTCCTGGGTTACTCACTTAGCTGTGATTGCTGGCATATTAATAACTGTTAAATGGGCAGCAGTCCCGTCCTGCAAGAGAGTGATGGAGAAAGAACCACGTCTAACTTGTGCAGACCAATGCTGCTGGTCGTATGCTGACTTCAGCAAGAGGACCCTGGGTACAACTCAGGTGGCCTCTTAGTAATTTTTACTTTTAAACCCTCTTAATACATCTTCCATGAAGATCTGGCTGTAAATAAGGGTCCGAGAACATAAGTCAGGCACATTAAGTAAAAATTAAGGACATCAAGGACAATAGAAAGACCACAGCAAGCATAYGTAAGAGGAGAAGGGAACTAATAAACGCAGAGACTTCAGCGAGTCATGTTCAAAACTGCCAGAAAAGGCCTGAGCAACCTGATCAAAGTCAGCCCTGCTTTGACCAAAGGGCTCTTCTAACCTATATTATATGATGTCCGAGAGCAGCATACAGGAAAAATGTTAAATAAGAAGCAACTGCAATCCCATGCTTTTCTTCATTACTCCTCCACCCTAAAGCCTGAATACCTTCATGCTCCGCTTGAGCTGCTTTGAGGCAAATATAAGTCTACGCTGTGACGTTACACATGTACAAACACTCAGGGTGTGAGGACTCCAAACTTTAGTCAGTGATTAACCTTATTTCCTCCTTAACAAACACTCAAATGGCTTTTAATTAGTGGGGAAGGACAGCAGCAATTTTGAAWCCTGAGTAACTACAAAGAAAGGGGAGAGGTTGCTGTTTGCTGATACACATCACCGTGCACAAGCACCGTCTTATTAAAAGCCTGTGCATGTGAAATCACAGCAGCTCCCAGATCTGCGCGTACGYGGGATTTTCCAAGGCGTGTTTTTCTGCTGACCCACATATATCCGGGAAAGAATTTTTATTCTGCCTTAACTCCTGAAATGCTGCCTTTAGTTTAGACTTCCTTATGCCTTTTCATAAGCATCTGTCAGGTTGTGGGCCGGCCAGGAAGGCCAGGATTCACGATGTGCCCAGGCTACGTGCTCACAGCGGCCGCAGAGCAGACGCTTCTCCAGCMCAGCCACCACGGCAAAGCAAGAGAATTAAAGCCGAGGACAGGCAGAAATATTTGCAGACTGCCATCATGAGGGCTTAGGATGCTGCCGGGCATTTCCGACTCCCAGCTACCAGGAATCGGCACTGCATCAACTCCGCTGAGCTCTGGGTATCTGCAGCAGCCGAGAATCTGTCCTGTAAAGCTACTGATCTAATTTTTCTAAAAAGGCAAAAATAAATGGTTTCAAGTTAACCAAAACAATTTTTTGGTTCAACCCACGTAGCAAAATCTCAGTTATTATTCACATGACTCTGCTCTTGCGAATTGCTTCCAACATTTATGTGCACTAACGATGGCACCAGTGAGCGCTTCTGACTGCACGCCGTGGTTCCCCCCGTGCGCTATTTCTGGATATTCAGGTATGACTGACAAGTTTTAGACATACTTGCAATTTCATGGTTAAGTTGTGTAAYGGCATGTTAATACCTACCTCAAAGCGTGCCAAAATCATGACATAACGGTAAATCTCAGACCAGTTCCGGATACCTGCAAAAGAACAGAACAAAATCACCAAATCTGAAGTTCACCAATGCTGGCCAATGCGAAATAACGCTACCAGACGTTAACTTCGGCTAAAGAAATTCGCTGGTAGTTGATGATGGGCTAAGCATATACATGACCCAAACARCAGTAATTGAACTGTTTTTAACAGCAGAAAGAAATAAGATAGACCTGAATAAGCAGGACTGTTCCTCTTTTTCCATTAGTTCAAGGCCTAATGGAAAGGGAAGCAGAGCAGCTCATCAAGTCAGGCTGATGACAGGTTTATACATTTGCCAAAACTAGGAGAATGTCACAAAACGTTTTAACAGCTGCAAGTGTATCAGCGCCTTTGCAGCAGCTCATGAGACACGAACGGACCAAATTCTCTCCGTCACGAACCCACTGTCCTACCACTGTCAGCCACAGTGACACTATGTAGTTTGTCATGAGGGCGAATAGTTTCTAACGCTGTTACCGTACGAGTGGCTCCGAACACCTTTGAGGGAAAGTTCTGTTTTCTCATGATTTTCTATTTCAATTGCTCCAACAGACTGGCCCCACTGCTCATGACGGAAATGCTCCGCTTGTCTGGAAGAAAGGGAAGAGTTAATCAACACAGGCAAAACCAGCAAGGCTGCTATTCGTACTGTCCCCAGCGCCAATCTGATGGACTGAACTCCCCAAATGAAGCAAAGATCGCAGAGCATCTGGATCGTGGCTATACCAGAGTCTACAGATTATCAAACACACTTTTAAATTTCCAAATTATTGCTACTTAATGCCTATGAGACACCTAGGAAYAAAACAACAGCAAGTTCCCACCTTGAAAGACTGTAAAAAATGCCCTCTGTTTCATAGAAATGAAATAATACCCAACAGCTGCTGCTTAGAAGTCAGCATACATCAATAAASACAACACACTATCCGACGCACGCTTTTTTTTTCTTGTGTTTTCAGTTCTCCGAAGCCTACATAGTAATTTAAGCACCCACTTTTGCCCTCCCTTCACACGGGTATATTCGACCCTTCCCTTAGATATACCAACACCAGTGACTGCAGAATAAGCCTAAGTCAGGTTGYTAAACAATGAAAAGAGACTGAAAATGAAATATCCCTAATCCTCAAGGTTTTACGGMCCAAGACTGTGGCCTTGGAGTGGGAACATCCCTCCACCCACGTGGCAGGAAGACCCCATCCACGTACAGGAGCCTCCTTAGAGGTCGCCAAGAGTGTTGTGGTGACCAAGCCCAGGAGATACCTGAAAGGAGCCTTGTCCTTTATTTGCTCTCTTTAATTAAACTCATCTTCTAAAATCACCTGTAACAATACAGGACAAATCCTGAAGAGGTCTGTAGAAAAATTACTGTTACCCCCAGCAGAGTTTAATGCTGTCTCTCACTTTTTGACCCTTCGGAAGAACTCGATGCTCCACGGTTCCTCGGCCAGAGCACGTGCAAACGTGCAGCGGTGACTGTCGACGCTGAAGTTAAAGACTTCTGTGAAGTTCTCCCAGCTAGCAAAAGAGGGGCAAAAATAAAAGCCATTATCAACTTCCAGTTTGTACCAGGCCAAGTCGTGCACTCGTTACACTCACAACGGCAACCTTCATATTTTATCATGCTTGGGAACTTGTGATTTTTGTCACTTTTTAGTATGTTACCAGTTTTCAAGAAATCAGTCAAAAGGAAGCAGAGAACGGCAAGAACGCCTGCGTAACAGCACAGCGAGGGTCAGCAGGCCGCGCAGGAAGGGAAGCGGGACGGGCAGAGCCGCGAGCCGAAGCAGCGCTGCTTCCTCTCGGGTGGTCTATTCGGAGGTACGCACGCAGCATCACGCCAGAAACGCTCTGCTGCTCGGACAGCAAATCATCTTTTATGAGACACACAGAGTCCCTAAAGCAGGTAGCGTTTGCACTGCAGGGACGCGACGGCAGAAAGGGGAAGCAGAGGAAAGGTCTGCCCGCAACCTGTGCATTTAAATGCAAGGTATCTTTGTGCACGTGACCCTGTGAAAACAGTAACCGCGTGGATAAATGCAGTAAAACTACAAATATATATTTCTGAGTGCAGAATGTGTTTTTGCGTGCGTTACCTTGTGTACTTCTGCCTAGTCGAATGAGCAGAGCTCCTGTGTGAGTATATGCTAGAATCATTCCTAAGCTATGTCTGGTTATTACTTGGCCTTTATTTCTACTCCTATTAGACGAAATGTAGGAAACAGGCCAGAGAGCGGCACCGCTGTATTTTGAGACCACAGCGTTTTCTTACAGAAGCTCTAATATCCTTTTARAGCAGCTTCCTTCCCAAAAATATGCCAGAAATTGAGGTCTCAGCTGTGACAACTTCCTAAATAACAAACACTGAGGTCCTGATTATGTCGTAAGCTTGGTTTCGTCTATATATTCTTCAAGAAATGAACCAAATCCTTAACTAGGAACTTACTACACACCCAAGRGCAAAGTGAAAATGCTCTTACTGGAGAGAGAATTTAACCGGGACAAGTTCGCCTTCCTCTTCGCTCCACTGCTGTCGATAGGGTCCTTTTCTGTAAGGCAAAGCACCGTAATTTTGCATCATTCCTAAACCAACAGCAAAAAGCGTCTTACGTGTTTGGAAACGGATATGACAGGAGAGAAGGCAGAAGAACAAAGCGGCTATAACCGAAGGTAAATAACAACACAATCACAACCCCACACTGGACGTGGGAATTACCAGCTGTGACTGTTCCCTTACAGCTTTTGCTTCACGTTGGTCAAATGTATTTCCAGGTAGTGTTCAAAAAGCCACGGTCTAAAGTCTAAGATAGACTGCTAAGCTTAAACGCAGATAAATGAAGCTACAGAGTGCTGCAGTACCTGAGCAGTCCCTCGAAGCTTATTTCCCAGCGGTTTTGGGGCTCCAAGTATTCAATGGCGAGCCCTCCGCCACGCCAAAGCTCTCCAGACTCATCGCTCACCATCATGTTTGGATGCTGCGGGTGCTACGGAGACATTTCAGGAAAACATTGGTTTAATGCAGTTGTGGGGATGAAAGGGTGAATGCCGGCTCTGATGGGCTGTTGGAGGAAGGACATTAGATTCAGTCGGCTCTTCAGTTCTACTTTACGGAAACCACAGAACGGAGAGGAAAAATTGCATGTAAAACACCCAAGTTATCGGATAACATGTTCTTGTTTCAGATAATACAACTGAATTACTTGTGTGAAGGGATGCGGCCCTTAGGAGGTCAGCCCAGSCAAGATGCAGGGCTTTGGGTGTTAAAGTTATTTTTAGACTGAATTTGATGAAACTCTAAAATGAACTATATTTCTAGTGAGTGCAAGACTCTTCAGCTACTCTTTGAAAATACAGCGTTTCCTAAACTTTCCAAAAGAGAGCTTATACCTATCGCTATAAGTAAGCATCTAAGAAGGTCCCRACCTTGACGGGCAGTTCTAAATAACACAGCCAAAAAGAAGGATTGTTATACTACTAAATATTAATAGAAAACCAAACAGGGCATCTCAATCTTCCCTTTCCTGGCTTTCTGCAAATAGGATGCCTCCTGCTTTTTGGGGGTCACGGCTACTTAACAAACAAATTTCTTAATGTAAAGATAGTTAGATAGTTAGTAAGAAAATCCACAGGCAAAGCATATTATTAATATTCTTCTCTTTTTAGTAAGAATGAAGCGGATGAATATATAACTCCATAAAACTTTCCTTTCTCTTAGAAAGTGGCAATTCCACAATGACTTTCATAGCATCCATTAATTTAAAAGAAAGAAAAAATAACCATAACCGTACAACATAACTCATTAACCACATGCTGTATGTTATCACAAAGACTATGTGCTCGAATTCTTCACTGGTACTCGGGAACATTTTTCTTGCCTTCACGTCTATTGCTCCTTGGTTTAACGAAGCATTTCAGATGAGAACAGGTCTCACGGCATATTTTGCTTCCAGTGATGGCTGCTACTATCACTGGAAGAGAGCTACAGAGAGACGGGGGAGCTAAGGAGGCTTTTTTTACTGCTGAAGAATAATCGATAGGCACTAAGATGCGTTCATGTTTTAAGAAGGAAGAAGAAACCAAACATCGCTTGTGACTGTCTTTATTCAGAGCACTGATGTTCTACCGTTAATGCAGTGAAGATGCAAAGGACATTAGTTTCTGCTTGGGATGACAACAYAAGTTCAAGCTAGGTGCTGAGCGCTGCTCTTGAACGTCACCCCACAGCCCCAGCCGCCTTCTGGAGCRCCACTTACTTCAAACTCTCCTACTCCGTCCACTCTGAGGAAGAGCCACATTTCGCAGACGCCGCCGGGACGTCTTGCAAGACGAGCAATCACGAAAGTCTTGTTGGTCTCTGCAAAGCCYGTGAAGTAAAGCGAATCCAGCGCCTAGGGGGAAGGAGGCAGGTCTCAGCTCCGGCCGGAGGCTGGAGGGGAGGGGGAAGGCGAGGAGTTGGCTGTTGTCCTCGGGCTGCTTCTCTAGAACCGAATTTTACTTTCACTCCGTATTTAGTACTATTCACACCAGCCAACAGAGATGTATGTATACAGGACACTTTATTTATGGGAAGCTTAGAATTAAAAAGGAAAAAGAAAGTGAAAGAAGGATTCATAGGAAAACTAGCACTCTGCTGTCGTGACTAGCAGTGGAGCTGGCCTTGGGCCAGTTAACAGCTCGCGGCTCAAGCTGTGAGGCACAGAAGTCCACGTCTTCAAATTCAGATGTGCATCTTCACGTAATCRTGCAGAACTCCCTCAAAGCGAACTTTACAAGGTGGAATATGGAAATTAAGACTTATGTATCCATGTCTGGGCATGGATAAAGTGCTGCTTCTGCAAGATTATCCATCGTGAAATGCCCCAAAATACGAATATGAGATGATTACGGTCCTGATGCACACARGTTACTGGGTATTTTGAGGGCACAGAGTGAGCCCACTGGACTGCCGATCCAAAAATTCAGAGACATCATTCCTGGAAGGGTTTTCCATATCCTTGTTAGACCTTTCTTATAAGTGTTGTTCCACTGCTCCTGCTTTGGGGGGAGAGGAAACCACAGACCTCTTGGCAATAACTCGAACTACCCTGAGAGTCTGATTTGGAAGATGAGGCCACTTCGCCCCCATTAAATTTGGTTGAGATGGGCAAAACACCACAAAAAGTTCCTGGGAAGCAAAATAAGGCCAGACAGACAAAATAATCGTGCAGGCCTGACTTCTGAGAAAGCAAGAAGTCCTGCGAACCTGCAAACCAGCGAAGGCTGGTCTTCTCCAGCTGAATATCCCGCRCCCACATCCTTCCCCGGGGCAACAGCCCCAGCTCTTCCCACGGCTACGACCTCTCCACTTCTGCTCTATCTCCTGTTTCGATCCTGCTTTCCCTCCTGTCTCTTTCTCCCTGAAGAGCCATTTATAACCTCCTCATGGCACCGCCAGCCTTCTCCCTACCAACGGGAAGAGGCAGATGCCAGGGCCACCGCTGCCCGGCTAATGGGAGACCATAGGGGACCTGCGGGATAACTTTTCCTGGATTTCTGTATGTCTCAAGCAGCCACTTTATGAGTAGAAAGGAAAAACTAGGGGGAAAAAAAACTCTTTTTTTTTTTTTTAAGGGGAAACGGAGGCCCCAGCACATTCAGTAAAAGCTATGATATCAAGACTCYTAGAAGTCTACAGGAAATGTTAGTAAGTGGTTGATTTTTCACAAAACAATGACTTAGGACTGAAAAACTCAGCTGGCATCTACAAGCTCAGTCTTGACGAGGCAGTGAAGACTGAGGGAAACCGCAGCCCATCAGTCTTTCTGCTTCCCCCCACGTGCACCAAATAATATATAGCAAAGCCCACCCAAATCTCTCTTTAGGGGTGGCGAGGTTGTTGGCAGGACGGTGTACGAACATGGGCAAGGTACAGGTCACAGATAGCGGGTTTATTATTTATTAAGCAGACTAGTACACCTGGAAAACTAGATTATGTTCACCAAGTGCGCTGAAATAAAAGGCTTGGGTGCCCCATAGCTCTCTATTTTTTCCCACCAATACCAGCTGGCCTGATTAGAGGTAWTGGGACACCCATGGTGACATCCCCACCCTGTCTCCCAGGGGGATGCAAGGCGCTGGGGTGCAGGGGATGCCGGGGGATGTGAGCCYCAAGGAGTGCCAGGCGCCAGGATAACGGGGAAGCGGGTCCTTGGGGGATGTGGAGTGCTGGGATGTGGGTCCCAGGGTATGTGTGGTCCTGGGGGGCTATAGGTCCCCATGGGATGTGGGTCCTGGGGGTGTGGGTCCTGGGTGGATGCAGTGTGGCACACCAGGATGTAGGTCTCGGGGATGGGGGTCTCCAGGGGATGCGGATCCCTGGGGAATGCGGGTCCCTGGGGGATATAGCTCCTGGGAAGGAGGTCCTGGGGGATGCATATCTTGGGGGGGTTGGGGGGCAGGGGTTCTGGGGAATATGGGTCCTGGGGATGGGGATCCTGGGGGATGCAGGGGATGTGAGCCCTGGGGGAATGGGGGCCCTGAGGACAGGGGCCCTAGGAGGGACGCGGTGCTGGAGGAAATGTGAGTCGTGGGGATGCGGGTCCAGGGGGATGAGGAACCAGGGTGGGGGGGGCGGATGTGGGTGCCAAGGGATGGGTCACCAGGGATGGGAGCACCTGGGTAGGGGTCCCTGGGGGATGCATATCTTGGGGGGGTTGGGGGGCAGG
>NW_020451249.1:423924-428922 GCF_003343035.1 Apteryx rowi | reverse complement strand
AGCGCCCGGCCGCTCCCGGCGCCGCCAAACCCCGCCTCGAGGCCGCTTCCCAGAAGCGCGGCTTTGCCGGCTGCCTGCACGCCTTTCCGCGGGGGCTTGTCCCKGTTCTCTCTTGGAAGCTGATTTTTTTGTTGTTGTTTGCTTGTTTTCCCCGCAGAAACTCGACCTGAGCCTATGTTTCGCCCAGCCGGTACGGAGGAGGTCGGAGGGGGAAGTTCAGCCAGTTTCTCCTGCTGCCTGGACAGGGCCTGCCGGTTTTCTAGGAAAYGGAGAGACCCGGAACGATCCCGGCTAACCGTGGTGGTGGGAGAGAGGCAGGTTTGCGGGGCGCAGCAGCAGGCACCGCGAGCCGCGCTGGCGGCCACGTCAGCCCCTCTTCCTTGAAGGTTGTGGCTGTCGCTCCCTGCTCCTTGATTGGGATCTCAGTTCCTGTTGGGGATGCTCCAGGTGCCAGCTCCGAGGGCAGGGAAAGCCCTTGGYRGCCCATKTTAGCCAAGCCACAAAACCATCACAGTGGGCATCCGACGGGCAGGGGCACCTTTAGCCTCTTCCGCAGGTACCATTCCCAGAATCTCTATTTCTGATGGCTTTGGGCTGGCTGCAAAAGGTATATTTACGTTTTTATTCCTTTTGCAACTAGCAAGTGTTTCATCTCCCTACACTAAGTTAAACCTAATATCTCAGGAGTGATTTAAGCCTGGCTGATCTTGCTTTGGACAAAGATGGGACTAAAGGGCCTCTCCAAATCTCAGCTTTCTTCGATGGTCTTATCTTTTCCGAGTGTTTTGATTGTGTGTTAGCTCTACAGACTTCTCTGCTCCTTGGAAAAGGGTTTTACTGCTCATTGTTATGTCTGGTGACAATTGTTTCTCGATTTTATTGTGTTTTACCTTTAACCAATCACAGTTTATGGCTCTTTCCATTTTCTTTGTTTGAAGGTTAACTTCAGCTTTTGAAAAGATGCAGCTTGCTTTTAATAACCTCCTTAGCCCTGCTGTTTAGCCAAGCCAGCTTGCTTTTGCCCTTTATCTGGTCTTTTCTGATACTGATATGCATTTACTCTATGATGGTGTTTCTCTCCATCCTTCAGATGCCTTTAATGCCTTAGAAGTCCCTTTCACCTTATTCTTGAAAAGTTTCCGTATTTTTACACAGTTCCCGTTTTCTGAGCCTGCTTCATCGTTGGCCGTGGACCACATCAAATCAAAAGCAGAAGGCCAGGACCTAGAAAGCAGAAGGCACTGGAGGGTAAGACAATACGGTTCCCACTTCTTTCTGTAAATCAGGATGGAGTCACTGCTGCCGCTAATACGCAGGCAGTATAGCTGAGAGAGGACCGCGTACAGCGGCAGAGAGCCAGAGAGGCACGAAGGTCACTTCCTTACTTCAGCTCGTGGCCGTGGAGGGAYGGAGGACACTCAAAAAATAGCTGTGTCACCGAATTACCGTTCTGTGCCTGCGGGAGAGCAGACGTGGTTCGGTGCAGAGAAAGGCTGYGAGGGAAGGGGCTATGAATAACCGCCTGTATTGTTAATTAAAAATTAAATACAGCATTGGCACAAAACAATATTCACTGGGGAAAAAAAAAAATCCACACCGATGACAAATCTTTGGGGCTTTACAAGCATGCACCTAATTAAACCCTCAGCGTCAGCAGCTTCAGAGGTGAGGGCCGATGACAAGTGACGTGTTCCTGTAAACTCTTCCTTTTTTTTTTTCTGATGCAACCCAGGAGCAGCTGCATTGCCTTTTGCCAAATTGTTGGAGTCGGCATACAAATCGTCTGCGTTTCAGGGTTTGCATTTTGGAGGGCACGACCAATGGGGCATGAATGTTTCATACGTGCCTCTGCTACGTGAAGCATTCGAAAAATCCCGTGAAGCATTCGAAAAATCCCGTAGCCTAAACAATGCGCCGGTTAAACGTTGCGGGCCGTCTCTACGGAGTTCCTAACGGAGATAAGCCCCATTCCTTCCTACCACAACAGGAAGCGGGGAAACAATTTCCTTTAGGCAGCGTTAGGTTTCGCCATTTCTTAGGCGATTTGTTCGAGGACTCCAAGTTCTCTCTGCCAAGCGATTTATCTTGGCAGCGGTGTTTGCTGTGGGAAGCACGGGACCCCAAAGCGCAGGACTCGCAGCAGAATCCAAGTCCCGGCATGCCCGGGAATGTTTTTAGCACGGCAAAAAGCAATGCTGGGTATATTAAAACAACTCCACCTAAGAYGTGATATATGCATCTTGTGGAGGAAAACATTTGACTGTTTTTTGGGGTTTTTTTTAAGTGTAGGAGGAAATAAGAAACCTGCAACYGATAGTGCTAAAACACAGACAGAAAGCAAGCTGAATTTAAGGCTTTCCGGTTAGCCTGAATTTGCTGACTTGCCCTTAAGCATCTGCAATATTGACACTTTTCGTTGCTTAGGGAGCATTTTAAACAGCACTGCCTCGTATAAACCCATCAGCCTGGCAAACGAACGTGGTACCGATAGGACTCTCCTCTGTCRGAAGAAATGGCTCTGCACCCCTAGAAATCAAGGTTACGAATCTGCAAAATCTRTGGGTAGCTCTCAGGTCCAAGCTGCTTCGGAAGAATTTACCCTGCAGAGAGCATTGACCGTATCTGCCGTGCAAAGCTAGCCGCTCTTCCCAGCAGTGTGCGAGCGCAAAGCAAAGCCAAAAGGAAAAAAAAAAAATGCACGGCCTCTCCTCCTCGGAGATCTGCAAAATGGAACTGGGTTTTCCGAGCAGCATCCAGAAATAGCGGCTGGACTCACATCCGCAGCGCAGCATCCAGCCGTGCCTCAGCTTGGAGAGAGCTCAGATCTGGGGGAGAATTTCCTGGTTTCAGCCTATATTTAGGTTACCTGTCATTATGTAGCATATTGAAAAACAGTAATAACCCAAGGAGCTGCTTTGGCCGTACACCTTTTCTCCGCGCCCTGGCGCCCAGAGGAGCGTTCGCTGTTTGCCTGTTTTAGGAGGCTGCAGAAATAAGTTATGCACCATCCAGTGGGCGAATGCGCTAGTTACACGGTGGGAACAAATCCCGAAACATCGATTCCACTGAACTGGTTGCAAAACTTCCTCCAAATGAGAGGCTCTTACTGCCAAAGCGGGAGTGGGAACTGCTGCAGCATCTAACATCACGGCGAGGGCGACATGCACCCTCCTGTCTAGCTGATACTGCTAAARAGAAAAAAGCAGAACCTAACGTTTTTTGTAACTTCTGAGTAACTATCATATGTCAGCCAACCTGCAAAAAATTTTTTTATCAAGAGTTCAGCCCGTTATAATCAGCCATGACACACCCCATGAGTATGTCCACGATAAGAATGCTTTTCTTCCCCTTTTTTTCTTTTACCTCTGGATAAATAMTACATATTAGTTATAACATGCTAAAACATGCAGGGGAAGGGAGGTTTTAGAAAAAGATCAGGTCTTCGAGTGTGACTTTGCCTCTATAGCCATTTATATACTCTCATATATGTGTGTGTATATATATATAAAAGAATATATATGCAGTATATAGAGAGTATGCAGTGTATATATATACACACATATATACACTGCACATATACTCTTATATATATACACTGCATATATATATATTTTTATATATATACACTGCATATATACTCTAATTTAAATGAATCACATGACCTCCACAGACAGGTTGGCGTTAGACTAACTGATTTCTCGTAGTGTGTGAAACCTGGCTGCTGGGACAGAGAAGACACGCGGTGGCTGTAAACAAGAGCAAGCTCTTCTGCAGTCCCCGATATTTCAGCACAGAAACAGAAGGAAATGCAAAAAATTAGAAAAGCGCATAAACACATAGCYGGGAGATTTATGCAGCAAAAATTTACGCTGTTTAACCGTATCTCCGGAATAATAATAATAATAATGAGAACAACATTTAACACAGAGGCCTATCTCGTTGCATCGATATGAACCGGAGCCGTTCCTGCCTCCAAGGGCATGTCCCTGTTGGTGGGGATCTGCCTCCTCGGTCTCYGTCACCGTGTAAATCTCCTCGGGGTTTCGGTCCTGCGGGCAGCACCGCTCGGCAGCCGCAGCCCCGCACGGCCCCGCTGCCGGCGTCCCGCTGGACGGGGGCCGCGCCGCGGGGGAAAGCAGGCCGGCGCGGAGCGTGCCGAGCCGCGCGGGTCCCCGGTTCTCCCCCTTCCTTCTCCCCCCTTCTCTCCTCCCTTCGCGTTTTTAAAGCTGCTGGTATCTGTTTTTCCTAATGCGCAGTGGGAAGTAACGACCAGTTGTCACACGGCGCTGTTTCCACCTGAAGCAACACATCTCATTTAAACGCTGATCCGCAGCCCGCGTACACCGAAGCCAGCAGATGGCAAGGGAGCGGGCTCCTCGCTTAGATGCCTCCAGTCACCCTCCCGGGACGCCGTGGAGGGAAGAGGGACCACGAAGAAAAGCCATTGTGGAACAGGGCGCAGGACGCAGAAAGACGAACGCAGCGGACGCGCGGGCGCTGCACCCGCACGGCGCCTCGCTGGGCCCGGATGGCGCCGCACGGCAAGGCTGCTGCAAGGGGAGGTTTCACAGGGATGGGGAATGTGCTCATGGGAGTATTTCGGAGCGCCTGGGCTGGCAGCAGCGTTGCAGGCCAGAGAAGGCAGCCGGCCGCCCCGTACGCGCTGGAGACGGGCCGCGGGTTGCTGCTCCTCCTCTGAGCAGCAGCAGCAGCACAGCTCGCTTCCCGCTCGTGCCGCCGCAGGTGCCATCGCATCTCCCACCCGAACAGCCTCAGGGCCCTGCCTCCGCGTTGTCCCCTCAGCGAGCACCGCGTCCGAACTCCACAACCGCTCAAATCACGTTTTGACTCAAATCATGGTGTTTTTTTATTTAATCTGAGAGGAAACGATGCCTGGCTCTAGCCAAGCGGCTCAGGGAACGCCCTGAAGAGGCAGCCGGCGGGGGCAGGGCGCGCCGGGCCCCGGCGCTGCGGTGCTCGGCGCTGCGGTGCTCGGCG